>NW_018173809.1:0-228 GCF_001263595.1 Phalaenopsis equestris
TTTCAGGTAATGTGATCTTAAACCATACTATTTCCTACTAATTATAAAATAATTCAAAAAAAATTTAATAAGAAAGTTTAAAATATATATTTATGGTAATTTACAATTGAAACTATTTAATCTTATTTCAGAGTTTTCAATAGAAAAAATAAAAACACTTTAATCTAATCAGAAAATATCATTACAACAATTGAACATCGTAATTACTCTCACTAATACTAGCATATT
>NW_018173810.1:0-228 GCF_001263595.1 Phalaenopsis equestris
ATGCCAACAATCTTAAAAGAAAAGATAAACAAAAATAACAAGAAATAACTTTTATTCTCTCATAGGTGATAAGGATCATGCTCCGATGACACCGGCATAGTATTTTCTCTAGGTTTTTCTATGAGTTACTTTGAATGATAATTAACAACCTTGGACATAATTCTCCTTAACTTATATTTAGTTCATAAAAAGAGTTGAAAATCATATTACAACTAAGAGGAACTTAAC
>NW_018173811.1:0-228 GCF_001263595.1 Phalaenopsis equestris
AAAAAAAAAAAACAGTTAGACGATTTGGGAGACAATGTTCTGAGCGCCAGTTTTTCATACTTGGCCATTAAGAAGCAGACAACGATCAGTCATACAAACTTCTCCATACCAACCAAATCTAGTTCACCATCAACCCTCATCAACAAAATCTTAAGTAATTCACTTCCCTCCATATGAAATACCTCTGAGGAAGCGTTCAAAATATTAAAAAATAACAATCATAGTAGA
>NW_018173812.1:0-228 GCF_001263595.1 Phalaenopsis equestris
ACTTTTTAAATTTGAAAAGTAAACTTTTTGATTTGAAATTTTTTTTAAATGAATATTTTATTTTCAAAAATTTTAAAAAAATTGAAAATTCAAAAATTATAAAAAAAAAGATTAATATAAAGAAAATTCTATTTTATTTTTTTGTGTTACTTTATTTTTTGAATTTTATCATTTATATGCGTAGTTTGAGATCTAAAGGTTTAGTGCCTTACAATTTTGAATTAGAAC
>NW_018173813.1:0-228 GCF_001263595.1 Phalaenopsis equestris
AAAAAAAAACCCTAACCCTTCCATCAAATGGGGTATTTATAGCTGAGAATGAGAGGGATTCACCTCAAGGCATCCGCATTTGGGCGAGAAAAAAAATTCGCTAAACAAAAAGAGGTTACCGACAAAACGATCGACGATGAAAGTCAGTTAAGACCGGCGAGGGAAGGGATGACCGGGGAACTGGGAGGAACTCCGAAATCCGGTTAAGAGAAGAGAGGAGGAGGAAAA
>NW_018173814.1:0-228 GCF_001263595.1 Phalaenopsis equestris
TTATGTTGTTTCAGAGACTGATGGAGAACACACACTCATTTTTGCGATGATTTATACAGTTTGATGTGATTTTGGGAGAAAGTTATAGAGGCTCCTGTACTATTCCGTGGAATTGGTCATTCTATAAATTCTGCTAGTACTTTGGCCTTGAAAGTGTTGTTTGCTTCTCCTTCAGCTTATTCAGCAAACCTATGAACTAAGTTGTCAAGTTCTTCCCTCACAGGTTCC
>NW_018173815.1:0-228 GCF_001263595.1 Phalaenopsis equestris
GTTGAGCTTGCTTATAATAGGAATGTTTGTTCTGCTAATAATTTTTCACTTTTTAAAACTATTTTTGTTTTTAATACCTTAACTCCATTCGATTTAATTCCATTACAGTTTCTGAGCCTGTTAACTTGGATGGTAAGAAAAGGCTGAGTTTGTAAAGCAGATACATAAGAAGACACGGTTCAATATTGAATAAAGCGCAAAGCAATATGAAAAGCATGCCAACAAGGG
>NW_018173816.1:0-228 GCF_001263595.1 Phalaenopsis equestris
TAAGTTATATTTTAATTTATATAATTATTTTAAGCTAAAAATAAACCACTAGAATTGAAAATTAGGGTTTTTAGAGTTAGAGGTGTTATGTGACTTTGAAAAAATCAGAGAACATCTTTGACCACTTGCAAAATAAGCCCTACAAATTTCAAGTTAAGGCAATTAATATTTAATTAAATATAATTTAAATACTTTCTGGAGTATTTAATTAATTAAAAATAAAATACA
>NW_018173817.1:0-228 GCF_001263595.1 Phalaenopsis equestris
ATGGTTATCTTCAAAGTCACTACTGGTACGTACTTCAAGTTTTGCACATTCTTAACATTTAATTTGGCATTTGTTTTATTTTTCAAACAACTAGCACTTTTTAATAACTTTTATTACATATTAATATGGATAGAAGTTTTTCAAAATGATTAATGAGACTAGCTTTAAACCTCACATATCAATTGTCATAACCCGGTCAGGAAGCTTTGAATATCAAGACGGAAATTG
>NW_018173818.1:0-228 GCF_001263595.1 Phalaenopsis equestris
TTCCTTGGCTCAAAGACCAATGAAAAAAGACAGCAAAGGGTTGCATCAGCTTTTAACCACAATAATATGCACCACTGTTTTGGTCAGAAAGAACAGCCGGCAGTAAGAAAACGACTTTAGAAATAAATCTTTAAAATTTTAATACATATATGAAAGTGATAGAAAGGTGAAGGCTAAGAATTCAAATTCACATGGCAAAGAAAAGAGGACCACAAAAGAGCAATGAAG
>NW_018173819.1:0-228 GCF_001263595.1 Phalaenopsis equestris
TCCCCTATTAGACCTAATTAACCTCCTTAAACCTTCATTATATTAGGTTTAAGAAAAATTAAACTCTAATTAGGTCGAATCCTGTTTTAGATTTAATTAACCTCCTTAAATCTTAATTACATTAAGTTTATGAAAAATTAAACCCTAATTGGGTCTAATCTCTATTAAGCCTAATTAATCCCCTTAAACCATTATTACATTAGGTTTAAGAAAAATTAAACCCTAATT
>NW_018173820.1:0-228 GCF_001263595.1 Phalaenopsis equestris
CTGGAAATCCGAAGGGCTAAACTGACTGAATTTGTTTAATTAATTAATTAAATAGAATATGGAGAGCTGAAGCAGCTCTTAAGCAGGCCATGGGAGCTGAAGCAGCGAAGCAGCTCTTAATTAATTAAGAAAATCCAAAGCTCCAAAGCGAGCCATGGGAGCTAAAGATGCATACTAATCCGAAACGGACATTTAAATGTTGATTTTTTAAATCACACAATGTGAAGA
>NW_018173821.1:0-228 GCF_001263595.1 Phalaenopsis equestris
CCAACTGAAATAGGAAAATACTTGGTTAATCCTTCTTGTATTCAAATACAAGTAACAACTCTAGTATACAAATCCCTAATTAATTAAATATAAGCAATATTAACACATTTATTTTTTAAAACTCTCTGAAGTTCTTATTTTAGAACCTTACCATAATATTTTTCTAAATAAACAAAAAATTAAATCTATCCTCCTTACTCCATTTGTACTTCTCCATCAAACCTCTCA
>NW_018173822.1:0-228 GCF_001263595.1 Phalaenopsis equestris
GTATGTATTTTTGTAATTTTTTTCATCTTCATATCGTTGAGCTTTTAATTTTGAAGGGGCATTTCCATATATGCGAATGCAAAATTTGGGCCTTCATGGTTTATCTTTGAATGCAGATTATGCAGAGCATTTGCATACTGATCATATAATTCTTATGTATTTACTTTTTCCACCTTACGTGGTCAATTTCGGCTATGTTCGATCCTTTTCTCACCATCTAAGCATAAA
>NW_018173823.1:0-228 GCF_001263595.1 Phalaenopsis equestris
GCCTTTGGATGGACATTAGTTGATATTAAAAGAATTAGTCTTTCTATTTGTGTGCACATAATTTTTTTGGAAGAACATCATTAACCAAAAGCTGATCCTCAAAGGAGATTGAAAACAATGATGAAAGTAGCTGTTAAGAAAGAGATTTGGAAATGGTTAGATGAGGGAAAAATATATCCTATTCCAGAAAGTGCTTGCGTGAGTCCAATTCACTGTGTTCCTAAGAAA
>NW_018173824.1:0-228 GCF_001263595.1 Phalaenopsis equestris
TATATATATATATATATATATATATAGTATTTTAATATATAACATTAATTATATAGCTTATATTATTTCAATATATAACATTTGTACAACTAATATTAATATATCATTATTAATTTATTATATATTATAATTTTTAGAATTTAATTTTTTTAATATGATAAATATTTAGAACATGTAATTATTCTTAACATATGATAAAATTTTTATATAAAAGTATTTTAAATTATT
>NW_018173825.1:0-228 GCF_001263595.1 Phalaenopsis equestris
TATGCATGAAAAGGTGTATTTCATTTTTTAAATTTTAAAATAGTATTATTTTTTATGTGATATGAAAGATATGGGCGGTGAAAAAGTAAAATGTAGAGTTTAGGTACTTGATATAAGCATACATAAGACTTAGGTGGAATGTATGTGAATGCCCCTAAAAATAGTTTTAAAAAGTGTGCAAGTCTGTAATTTATTGCTTCATTATTACCTATGAAAAATGATGCTTAA
>NW_018173826.1:0-228 GCF_001263595.1 Phalaenopsis equestris
CATTTGTGATGACTGATTCATCATTGGAGGAAGTGGTTGAACTTTTAACAGATGGAAGAGGGGAATGAAACATTAAGAATAATAAGATAGTTAAATTCACTTCTTCCATGTTAACTATTCAGTTAAAGATATGACACCACTTCATTTGTGTCAGACTGTTAGCAACAAATCATTTAGTTGATGATAAAAAGATAAAGTTGTGCTAAATTATTGCATTCAGAACTCAAA
>NW_018173827.1:0-228 GCF_001263595.1 Phalaenopsis equestris
GTGCAAGCGGTTTGGAAGGGTGAGGGTGCCGCCGACGGGCTTTGCCGGCGTGAAGATGGCTGGCGGCCTCCTTCGCCAGCGAGGAGAAGTCGGCGACGACAAACATGGGCGGTTTTCGCGAACGGGAGAGAGGTCGGCCGTGAGGAGATGCAGAGAGGAAGAGAGAAATTTTTATTTATTTATTTATTTATTATTTTTTTTAACCGTTTCTTTATTTTTTGGGAGAGA
>NW_018173828.1:0-228 GCF_001263595.1 Phalaenopsis equestris
ATTAAAAACATGTTTGATTATATGAACGATTACAAGGTTCTTGCAGCAAAATCTGGACGTATGTATATAAGCCCAGAATTATCTGATAAATTCTTTCGAAAAATGCCTCCAATTATTGACAATGAAATCGAAGAAGCATTCAAAAAGAAATATCCTGGTAACACAGTTGGTGTTATGCCAAGGATAAGGTTTACCTATCAGTATCTTGTTGATTTATGCAAAAGGGCT
>NW_018173829.1:0-228 GCF_001263595.1 Phalaenopsis equestris
ATGTTCAATAATTTATTCATTAAAGATCCTTAAATATTACTACTTAAATTCTCCATAATTGGTAATAATCATTGTTAAAATAAAACCAAAATCAAAGTCAACACCCTATTGATATCTTGACACAAGGGTCTGGTTCCTCTGCATTAAGCTCTCTATTTTTGGCATGTTTTACTTTATTTTAGTATGTAGGAATCTGGACTGGACATATGGGCTCTCATGTTTGGGTTG
>NW_018173830.1:0-228 GCF_001263595.1 Phalaenopsis equestris
TTAAACTCATCATGACAAGGAGCTTGGAGCTAGCACGGTGGGTAGCACGGTCATCTTCAAACAGTAAAACCTATCTAGATCAGCTAAGCCATCCATTCCTAAAAATTATACAACCAAGCCATAGTACTTAGATGTGGTTTGCTTATGTAAAATAAATCCTTAACTCATCTTTAAGCTTTGTATAGCTCTGTTGTACAATGCAAGCCCTAACTCATCTTAGGATTCTGA
>NW_018173831.1:0-228 GCF_001263595.1 Phalaenopsis equestris
GAGGAGGAGACTAGCACATCATCAGTTTGACAAGCCAGTCTAGCTAGCCAATTGACAGGACTGTTGCCTTCTCTAAAGTTGAAGCTTAGTTGGAGGTAGCAAAATTTTCTGCAAGGCTAAATCAGTTTGATCCATTGAAGGATATGTCAGGGGGGAGGGGAGGAAATCTCTTCAATCATTTGAATGAGCAAAGCACTATTAGTTTTAGCAAGGATATACTTCCAATTC
>NW_018173832.1:0-228 GCF_001263595.1 Phalaenopsis equestris
ATGGTTGCTAACAAAATATCTTCCAGTCACTTGTGCTAATCAAACTACAAACATAATGACCACAAACAATGGAACCATCGGATCTTGATCGAGTCATCCCAACTAAAAATAAATAACAAAAAGATAAAATTCAATTGTTAATAAATCGTAAAAAAGCTAAAATTTTCCAACCTCTAAAATCTGAATAAAAGAGTCAAACTTAAATTGAACCTTAATAAACAAAGATCA
>NW_018173833.1:0-228 GCF_001263595.1 Phalaenopsis equestris
AAAAAAAATCACTTAATATAAAAAATAAAATATAATTTTAAAATATATCTAGTAATTTATACTTATACTCTTAAATTTTTAATATATTTTAAGTGCATTTTATATTTATTATTTTTTAATGAGCCGACTCATGAGTTAACAAGCCGAGTCAGGGTTGTTTTAAGCTTTTCTTGTTAGCTCATCGTACTTAGCTCGTGAGCCATTTATCATTGGCATGGCTCTATTACA
>NW_018173834.1:0-228 GCF_001263595.1 Phalaenopsis equestris
TTCTCAATAGTTTGGTCGTGGCATGCGTGAATATATCAGTTTGGTAGTTCAAAAATAACACCTAGTTGTAATGTTTCGGTTGTTGTGTATATAATTATTCCAAAATATTTCATTCATTAAGAGATTTAATTGCTGCTTAATTCACAATGAAATTAGCAACAAGTCGAATAACATGAATTTTTGCTTAAAATTTCGCTTAATACTTTAACTAGAGATTTAATTGTTGCA
>NW_018173835.1:0-228 GCF_001263595.1 Phalaenopsis equestris
GCTCTACGTGCGGACTCCAATAATATGTCGTCGCGTGTGCTGCACCGTGGAGGTTATTTCGGGGTTATTGAAGTGAAGTCGCAGAGGTTATTTTTTAGTTATTTCGGGGTTATTTCGTGATTATTAAAGGGGAGCCTTTATATTTTACTTCAATAACCCCAAAATAACCTCCGCGGTTTCACTTTAATAATCTTGAAATAATATCATGAGATTATTTCAGGATTATTT
>NW_018173836.1:0-228 GCF_001263595.1 Phalaenopsis equestris
TCCTACCAAATTAGCTTAAGCAAAAGTACAGAGAACAGCTATATGATCATGTGTTTAAATAGGCACATGCGAATCAGTGATCTCTTTACAAACTAAAAAAACAGAAAAATCTATCTTTTTAACCCTGGATTTATGTAGAATCCTTTCAGACGGGTATTTTGTACAAAATAAATCTCTCAATCCTAATTAAATCCCGGATTTATTAGATCTCAAGAACTAGTGAAATTA
>NW_018173837.1:0-228 GCF_001263595.1 Phalaenopsis equestris
TATCTGGATTCTATGGTAAACCTTTCATTTCTCGTAGGATTTTGGGTTTATGTTGGTGACCCAGGGCATGCTTGCCCGTGGGGGTCCATTTGGGTTTATCATCGAGTCAAAACCATAAACCAACTCAACTAAGGGTTGAGGGCTTGGGCTTGTTCTGGTGTGGCCCAAGAAAGCACAACCCAAGTCCGGGGGTGGGGGCAACACTTAGATCAACATTAAATTTACGTG
>NW_018173838.1:0-228 GCF_001263595.1 Phalaenopsis equestris
CTTGTATTGCCAAAGTTATATTATACCTAATAAGAGACCCCATACAAAAAATAATGCATTAGGGGTTTGAGCATCAGGACTCCAATCAGAGTCTGTCACGTGTACAGTCAGACTCACCTCAATAAAAAAAATTAATTTAATACATGAACGTATACACGGTGATAAATCCTAGATTTTGATGCAAAACTTCATGAAGACTTCAATATTTTTTCCTATATATGCCACAGA
>NW_018173839.1:0-228 GCF_001263595.1 Phalaenopsis equestris
ATTTAGAATTTCAAGAAATTCTCCATTGTGATCCATCAGGACAATCATTGGTTTGCGCAAGAAAAGATTGTTTTCCGTCAACATGTCAATACATATTTCTGCTTGTCAATACATATTTCTGCTTAGACAAGCAAATGCTGGTGACCGAGCAACTTACATGCCTAAGAAGTATCAGAGAGATCTCAAGTCCTTTATTTCAAAGGAAGCAACAAAAATGTCTTTCAAAGA
>NW_018173840.1:0-228 GCF_001263595.1 Phalaenopsis equestris
GATTTAAGAAACTTATTACGGAAGAAGCAACTCTGTTGCCCCTGCGATTCCATATGCACTACTCAAATGATAGGCAGCTACACGGAGGATTCCGGTGGCTGAAAAAAGATCTAGGGTTTGATTCATAGCCCTCATACCATGAATAAAATAGGTTTTGGATAGAATTACTTTGATTCATTATTCACAAAGAGAATACATATATATAGAGAAATCAATCCCTCCTTATTT
>NW_018173841.1:0-228 GCF_001263595.1 Phalaenopsis equestris
TTTGAACTCAAAATTGAGCTCTCATAGTGTGAACCAGAGAGGGAAAATGGTTGCAATGGGCTTAGGAGTTCTCGGAGAGTGTCTGAGAGCAATTGGGCAGAGTTTCTCCAAGGAAATTTGATCTCTCCCCTTTTTGGACATGGGAGGGGGTATAAATAAAATGGCTTGGGGTGGTTATTAGGGCCAATTAGTGAGTGTTAAATGATGCTTATGTGGAGGGTTTCAAAG
>NW_018173842.1:0-228 GCF_001263595.1 Phalaenopsis equestris
TAGTTTAAAATACTTATGTATTTAATGTGATTGTGTATATTTGATTTAGTTTGCTTTACTTTAAAATTTTGAACTTTGATTTTATGTTTAGTTTTATGTCAGTGTTTAGTGTTTTTGTTGATTTCAACGCTGATTTATAATTTATTTTGCTTAATAAGTGTGAAAGTGTGATTAGAAAAATGTATTTTTAAAAGTGTATTTTCCTAATAAAAAGTTAGTTTGATGTTG
>NW_018173843.1:0-228 GCF_001263595.1 Phalaenopsis equestris
AAAAGTGGGTGAAAGAACTGACACTCATGGCCTAACCTGGCCCTTGTAAATCAAAGGAGTCTCAAGTTAGGTGAAAGCAGGAATCAACCTAATATTGAGCAGTCTAGCTAGAGAGTTTTTACTAATCTGTCATCCTTGAGTTTAAAGTTTCCAAAAACTGGTTAGGTTATGAATCCTAATAGTTATTTTAGGCCTAGCTTTTGGAGTAGGCGTCCAACATCTACTGAT
>NW_018173844.1:0-228 GCF_001263595.1 Phalaenopsis equestris
AAGGTGGAGTTATAACTCTTGCCACATGGGTCCAAAACAATCAATTTAAATATGATTTCAAGTCACTCATCATGAAGACAAAAAAATTAAGCTTTTAGAAAGCCAAAATCAAACTCCAATATTCAAGGCTACCATAAATATTTTGAGCAACATCCATATTCATGGTTAATCACAAATTTTTGCTAGTAATTATATTAGAAAGATTTACATACATACCACTCAATTCCT
>NW_018173845.1:0-228 GCF_001263595.1 Phalaenopsis equestris
GCATGGTAAGTTGATAGCGCATCGACCACCAAAAATCTTCCTTATTTGTGAACCAGTTGTCACCATCTTCCAACATTATAAAGAGTGCTATTAGACTAAGTATCTCTTTCGTTTGCTAGAAAATTGGTATAATGGACTGACCAGCTTAGTTAATCAATCATTTGTTAAATTCTTCTTCACTAATGTAGCACAGAACAAAATATTTGTCAAGTTACTGGTATTGAGTTG
>NW_018173846.1:0-228 GCF_001263595.1 Phalaenopsis equestris
ATTTATATATAAAATCCATGCTATTACAAACTAACCTTTTTCATGCCAACAAACATCAAATTCAGTGTTTAAAGCAAACCAAACATCCTAAAACTGAAATATAAACATCAAAATACAAAGCATAGATGTAGATAATGTTCAGCAATAGTAGTAACAAAGTAACTAAAACAAACAGTATTAAACAACACATTCTGTGCATAAACTATGTTCAAACATCTTCTTCACTCT
>NW_018173847.1:0-228 GCF_001263595.1 Phalaenopsis equestris
GTTTTTTAGGGTTGGCTGTGGGTTGGGTGATGGCTCTAGGTTCTGGTGGCTTTGTTGTGGGCTGTGGTGTCTGTGTAAATTCAGATCATGTATTTGTATTGTGGTGGCTCTAGGTTTTGGTGGTTGGATGTGCTGTGGTGGTTATGTGGTTGTGATGTGATGTGAGTTAGGGTGATGTGGTGGTTATGTGGTTGGTGTTGTGATGTGGGTTGGGTGTTGTACACTGAG
>NW_018173848.1:0-228 GCF_001263595.1 Phalaenopsis equestris
TTTTTATTTTCTAATTATTTCAAGCTTGAACGGGTCAAGCACGATGAGCGAATTTAGTTAATGAATGAATAAAATATGAGCCATTTAGTGACGCGAATTCCAATGTTTGGATGAGTTCTGTTTTGCAGTTCAATAATATGAGCTCCAATAATTGAGGGCACATCTTGAATAAGGAAAACACGGTGAATGAGAAGAATGTGTTTAACTCAAAGAATTGCACAGGAATAA
>NW_018173849.1:0-228 GCF_001263595.1 Phalaenopsis equestris
TTGATTTATATTTCACATACTAGTAGTTCTAAGCTAGTGCACATATCGTTTCAAGTAATATAAAGATTTTCTTAGAACCCCGGTATCGATCATATAGAAAAGCGAGATAAGAAATCCCTTAGGATAAGTTTTATTTTACTACTATCAAGTTTTAATTTGGAATTTTCAAAAAGTTTGATTTTCATAAATTTACAATTTACTATAAAATTAAATTTAACTAAATTAAAT
>NW_018173850.1:0-228 GCF_001263595.1 Phalaenopsis equestris
AACATATTGTTTTGGTGTATCACAACTTCTGTTACTATCCTACCTCCTTATGACACTTCTCCCTCCCCCTTCTCGTGCTCAAGCCTCTCCCCTCCTTCGCGGCCAATCCTCCCTCCTTATTCTTGTGTCAAGCTTCTCCCTCCCTAGTCTCCTCCTTCTATCTATTTGTGATTGGTGTCTTGCTTTTTGTTGGATCCTTTCCTCTCCTTTGACATCTGATATTATGAT
>NW_018173851.1:0-228 GCF_001263595.1 Phalaenopsis equestris
GGTCTAGTACAATTTTATCCTCAGGATCTATCCTAGGTTCAACCTCAAGAAACATTAAAAGCAAATCCAAGACAAGATCCATTGAGGGGTGTGATTCCTTTTCAAAACATCTCAACGACCTCTAGAATTAGAGTCAGAGCATCAAGAGATGCAGAGATATCTTATTCAAATAAGTAGAGAGATCTAACCAATAACATTGGATATTGAGGTATTGCAACGAGTCATGGA
>NW_018173852.1:0-228 GCF_001263595.1 Phalaenopsis equestris
TTAGGGTATTTTCTATTTAAATTAATTTGAAAACTTCAAAAAATCTTATATTGGCATAGAAAATTCATAAAAAAACAAAAGAAAAATACCTTCGTGGTCAGTGAAGAGAGGATAATTTATTGAACCAAAAAAATATTTATTAAATATTTTGTTTTTAAGTAATTAAAAACTGCATAGTGAAAATTAATTATAATTAATTAAATGATTATCCAAATTAATTGAATTTTT
>NW_018173853.1:0-228 GCF_001263595.1 Phalaenopsis equestris
TGATGATGGAATTCCAAGTAGAGGGTGGGAAGGTGATGCTGAGAGGAAATGCAAGTTCATACAAAAGTATAGTGTCGCTCAAAATCATGATCAGGTCGATTCGAGGAGCAAGGTTGGGCTACTTGGTGGAGTTGCAGTGAGGAGATTCAAGATTTAGAGTTGACAGAGTTTTCTGAAGGCCTTCATTTGAGTTGAATTAAAATTGAATACATGGAATGTAATTTTAGT
>NW_018173854.1:0-228 GCF_001263595.1 Phalaenopsis equestris
TACCCTCTGACCTTGGAAAAATCAGAAGACATGGCATAAAGATTGTAAGTGATTATGGGTGATAGTGAGTATAGTGAGTGAATAAGCTCTAGACTAACACCCAAAGTCAACCCTAAGATCAATCAGTCCAATGGGGACTCATCTTGAGCTCCCGCATACTTACCACACCTACTAAATACTAGAAGTTAGGAACAATATATGAAACTTCAAGTTGAGCATAGAGGACTT
>NW_018173855.1:0-228 GCF_001263595.1 Phalaenopsis equestris
TATAAATGAGTCTCACAAAACCATATAAATGTATCTTATATTTTTTATCAATATTGAGATTTATTTCACCAACGCTTAATTTTTGTTCGAAGTTTCATTATTACTAGCTTAACAATTTTTATCAGAGCTTTGGTTTAGAAAGCTATTAAATCCAAACATGGAAGTCTGAAAGATTAAACTTGGCAAGTTTGATTGCCAAGATTTTGGATTCTAAAAGATGAAAAATAG
>NW_018173856.1:0-228 GCF_001263595.1 Phalaenopsis equestris
TGTAAATATCAATATTTCAGGTGGTTTGTATGTAAATTATCCCATAAATTATAAATATTAAAAGTAAATTAAAAAGCCATACAATTTATAAATAAAATGCAACATAAATAGAACATAAAAGCAGGAAACTCTTACTCATTATATTTGTCCAAAGGGTATGTTGTGTCTCCCAGGCCAAGTTATCATCTTCTCAAAATACTTTGCTGGAACTATGCCATCAAAACCCTC
>NW_018173857.1:0-228 GCF_001263595.1 Phalaenopsis equestris
ATCAAATGACACATCTTTTGAATTCAAAAGAGTTAGCTTTTGGAGGAATGTTTCGAGAGAACTTTGAATTCTTTTTAAAAGGAGGCAGCCTAGAATAAAAGAGGAACACTTCTTTTGTGTGTGTGTGGGTGGGGGGGGAGAAAGATAGAAGCTTTTTTGGGGATGCGTGAGTGTTAGAGAGAGAGAGAAAAGAAGATTTTATTCTAGGTTTGTAAGAGGAGAGGGAAG
>NW_018173858.1:0-228 GCF_001263595.1 Phalaenopsis equestris
ACACTTACTCTCCAACCCGGAAGAAGGACAACCAAGTCCTGTCAGGGTTGTCACACATCAAGAAACAGTTGTCGGGACATCTCCACCATTATCCCACAGCGTCGGACCACTTGTTTCCAGCGATATCACTCCGCAAGAGACATATCCAGCAAGCAATAATGAATTGGGAATAATAATTGACCAATTAAAAGGCCAGGAAAGGTCTAATATTGCATTACATGAAAGCAT
>NW_018173859.1:0-228 GCF_001263595.1 Phalaenopsis equestris
AGATCAAGATCCCATGGATCCATTGTCTCGGGTCGTCACGGTTCCAGATCTAGTTGATCAGAGGAGGTAGTCTACCCAACATGGTTGAAAGATCATTGTCAACAACTACGAGCCGCGTCATCTAAGGAGACTTTGTAGATCTGAGGTATATATTTGTCTAAGGGGACAAATTTAAGTTGACCGCAACTACCAAAAGGCTTTGTGTCGATCAATTGTACCCTTATAGTT
>NW_018173860.1:0-228 GCF_001263595.1 Phalaenopsis equestris
TCCCTCCTTTTGAGGTCGGTACCTAAATTCTGATTTTCTTTCCGAGATTGATACTCAAATTGCAATTCTCATTTCGAGAACAATACCTAAATTCTGATTCCTTCATTTCAAGTTCGGTACCTAAATTCGAACTCTCCTTCCAAAATTGATACCTAAATTTCAATTCCCATCTTGGATTCATCACCTAAATACTGACTCCCATCCTCTGAAAACACCTGAAACTTGATA
>NW_018173861.1:0-228 GCF_001263595.1 Phalaenopsis equestris
CAATTCCAACATCATTAAGACACTCAAATGTTCATAAAATGTTGTTCGATCGAGGGAAACTCTTTGAGTCGTTTTATCAAAGTGATTTATTTTCCTGTATTAATTGCACCTATAATTATATAAATAGTGCCTCATCCCTCTCATTAAGGGGGGGATATGGGGGATGAGAGTTTGAGGCTTGAGAAATAACTTGAAATTTTGAGAAGAAACTAAAGTACAGTGCTACTC
>NW_018173862.1:0-228 GCF_001263595.1 Phalaenopsis equestris
TTGATAGAGGGGGGCTGAGACCTTCTTAGGAAGAGCCGTACGAGGCGGCTCACGTACGGTTCGGGAGCCGAGCCACTGCACAGGGGCTTAGGTCAACACTTATATATTAGCCAGTCATCGATTGGAAGCGGGTCAGATGGTGATGAATTGCGATTGGTCCAAACCTTCTAAAAGCGGCTTCTTGCGACCTGCCCAGAATGCCCATACATACCGTCGGTTCCAAGACCT
>NW_018173863.1:0-228 GCF_001263595.1 Phalaenopsis equestris
AATGCATTAGCCAAAATTTCCACATAATACACATTATCGAAAGAAAATAACATCAACTCAACTCAGTATAAGAACAATATGGTAAAACAATTCAACTCCAAACCACATTACTCCTTCAGTTTGTTCTGCACTATAAGGAGTATCCTAACAATAGAAAAATAAAAACAATAACCAAAATGACTATTTTAGTTTCATTTTATTTTCATGATCATAATGAATCAAGCATCA
>NW_018173864.1:0-228 GCF_001263595.1 Phalaenopsis equestris
TACTTGCTTAGGGTTAGTTTTTAATTAATTCTGATTTTAGATTTCGGCCTCCATGCGTTCTTCTCTAGCTGGGGCTGTATCTAACGACATGTGTTGCTCCGACTGTGTTCTGCTTCGAGGTGGTGGCTATCCCGACGTATTCCCCCACATATCCCTCTCACCTACGCGCGGCTCCTCCAACTGGCACCCTCACCTTTGCCCATCCGGTCGCCGGTTTTCTATCTTTGC
>NW_018173865.1:0-228 GCF_001263595.1 Phalaenopsis equestris
TGTTATCTCAGAAAGCCCAAAAACATGGGATAGTTTTAAGTAAGAAAAAAACCGTCTTCCTAACAAATACTATTGAATTCTTAGGACTTATAATAGGTAATTGATCCATAGAGTTACAAAAATATATTTTAACAAAAATAGATCATTTTAAATAAATAAATAACAGAAATATTTATAGAGGTTTTTAGGATGTATTAATTATGCAGAAGTTTTTGTTAAAAATTTCGC
>NW_018173866.1:0-228 GCF_001263595.1 Phalaenopsis equestris
TTTAATTAAAGGAAGCGAGTCTAGGCTCAGCCCAGTTGCAAATTCGGGCTTACATGGGCTGAATACGAACTGAGTAATTTCGAATTTCAAAATTTTAAATTTTGAAGCAGCCATTTAATTTCACCTTAATTAAATTTAATTAGAAACTATTATTTACCAAATAAACATCCCCCCACATGGAAGGTAATCAATCTCCCGCCTAATGCACTGTAACGAATATTTTGAAAG
>NW_018173867.1:0-228 GCF_001263595.1 Phalaenopsis equestris
AATGGAAATTAAAATATTTAATTAATGCCGTGGGAGAAGTATGGTGCTTCGATATAAAGCATCAAATTTCTCATTTGATTTGAGTAATGAGAAATCAAATAAGAAATTTGAGTTGGTTGGGAATGGGATGGTCAGGGGCCAGACTTAAAAAAGGGCATAGTTGCGGTGCTAGCAAAGGAAATTGAATCTGAATTCATGATGCCATCAAGAGATATCTCAGATACAAAG
>NW_018173868.1:0-228 GCF_001263595.1 Phalaenopsis equestris
ATGAAGAAATGGGCATTCCATAAATTCTCACTTCCAATCTCTTGGCCCATAATTCTTCTAATGAATCAATGGCTCATTTTACCGGATCCCAACTCAAGCCTGTGGATCATCGCTTTAAATCTTTCCATATTTTGTAGTCATTTATTTTTTAACCGTTTTCATTTGTTTTTATAGTTGCATTCTATCGTATTCCTTTTTTGTGCTTTCCTTGAACATTTTTATTATATT
>NW_018173869.1:0-228 GCF_001263595.1 Phalaenopsis equestris
ATTTTTTTCCATCAGCAACAATTTGTCTTCTTCTCTCATCTTTTTTTGACCTAATGATCAACACATTAATTGTTCTCATGATCAAATCATTGAGAATTTGATAGATATAAAGAACATGGTAGGGGATTTTAAGTGATAATTCAAAAATAGACAAAAGATTGTGCTATATTTGTAAATAGACAATAGAATCACCAGGTGAAAGTTCAAATCCAACAACTGGTGATTCTA
>NW_018173870.1:0-228 GCF_001263595.1 Phalaenopsis equestris
GTATTTTAAAATTAAGCCGGTATGATTAGGATGGTATAGATTCATCATAACCGTGAGAGTTCAATACTGAACAAAAATCTTATGTATTTACAAATGTAATACCTCAAATTTAATTTTTTTTATTACATTTAAATATTTTATATTACATCAAATGTAAGGATTTTGAAAATCTTCCATTTGGTTGGGCAAAAATAAAAAACAGTATAAAATTTTGATGAATTTAGATTT
>NW_018173871.1:0-228 GCF_001263595.1 Phalaenopsis equestris
AAGATATTAGCTCTCACTCTAGAGTTCTCTCTTCTACCCCAACCTAGAGGCTAACCTCTTGAATCAAGACCAAATACAATAGAACAAATTGGGGGTTTTAGTATGTCACTCTAGAGTCCTCTAACTCTACATCCTTCAAAGATCATTTCATTATTTATTTACACTCAACCATATGAATTACATTATCCTCAAAACAATCTCATCTGATTCTACCAATAGGTGACTCAG
>NW_018173872.1:0-228 GCF_001263595.1 Phalaenopsis equestris
GAAACATTTTAATTTGATTTTAGCCTAACAAACCATTCATGAATGAGAATATTGCATGTGCTGATGCAATATTCACCATTAATTATAGAATCAGTAAAGGAAATTCTTCTTTTGGACAGGCTTTATTTAGATGCCTAAAATCAACCAAATTTGTATTTAGCCATTTTTCTTTTTCTTTGGAACTATATTGGCTGCCAAGTCGAGTATATTTCTTCTCAGATAAAACTG
>NW_018173873.1:0-228 GCF_001263595.1 Phalaenopsis equestris
ATACCATTAAAAAAACCGTATAAAACCAGTCCAAATCAAACATATATATATATAATACTAATGTTAATTAAGGAAAATGAGATCCCCAAAGGTTGTGGGCCAGACTAAGGGGTATTGGGAGTGCTAAGCTACCCAAGAGAAGCTGAACTGATCCTCCGTGCCGAGTCCCATGTATTTAATCCCAGTGTTTGTATTTGTGCCGAGTTCGTGCATTGTTAGAAACACTCT
>NW_018173874.1:0-228 GCF_001263595.1 Phalaenopsis equestris
CAGAGTGGAGGTGGCTGGCTTGTTGGTGGAGGTAGTTGGCCTAGGTGGTCAACCGATTGAAGGAGATGGCCAACCCATGCGACCGATCGATTGGGAGAGCAGGCTGCTATTGCAACTCAAGAAGCGATATGTTTAACCTAGCAAAGATCTAGATATTTCCTGTTTTACATAAAGACCTTGAGTTTTTTACTTCATGATCTTTATAATAGATTATATACTAAGGAGGGT
>NW_018173875.1:0-228 GCF_001263595.1 Phalaenopsis equestris
TTCATGTTATTTACAATTAAAAGAAATAGATAGTAATATCTCAAGAACAAATCGATCCTCTCTTATGAGCAATCTATACCTGTGGATCTAGCTTTCTTGAAAATAAAATCTTGCTTAATATTCAAAAGTCATTAATAATGTAAGCCAAAAGAGGATATTATATTCTCAGATGAATCAAAATAGAATATACATCCAATATTTCAAGAAGGGATACCTAGTAAACAACTA
>NW_018173876.1:0-228 GCF_001263595.1 Phalaenopsis equestris
AATTGCTCTTTAATTCTCCAATCCAGATGGTCGAACTGAAAGGAAATACTGTTAATCGCTTTTAGAATTTTTGTGATCTCATTTGCCAACTTCTTAATCTTCATCAAAATAACAAACGAACTCTCCAGAAATTTGGACGTACAGGTGATGAATTTTGAGATGAATGATCCATAAGAATATTTTAGTCATCCAGTTCTCCATTTTCTAAGTAATCACAGTTTAATACTG
>NW_018173877.1:0-228 GCF_001263595.1 Phalaenopsis equestris
AACTCATAATCATACGACACTAAACCTTCAAATCCTCAACTATGCATACACTATTAAAGATAAATAAAAAAAAAATCAAAAGACACAATTTAAAATAGTATATATATATATATAGATTATTTTTAAATATTTTTAAATATACACAAACAAGCATCTATATATACAACACTACAATTTTTCTATAATAATTCTACAGTTCAAATAAAAAATTTCTTAAGTCAAATGATT
>NW_018173878.1:0-228 GCF_001263595.1 Phalaenopsis equestris
GAGTGAGAGCTAGTATCTTCCCAGCTTAACCAAGGGTTTAGAAATCAGACTCTAGATTTTCTTCTGTTTAATATGCACTCAAGAGAGGGTAAATAATAAAATTGCTCATGCTTGACACAATTCCTTAATTGTATTTAAAATTATTTTCCTGCACTTATTTGAAACTCATTCCAAGGAGAAGGATGTTTTATACAAATTTGAACTCTTCATATATTGTTAGTTTAGAGT
>NW_018173879.1:0-228 GCF_001263595.1 Phalaenopsis equestris
TAGGTGACAATTGATTTAAGTGAATGGGTCTCGTGCCATGAGTTGTAAGGTTTTTTAACCACTTTTCCATCTCTGCTAATTGTGTAAACCTAATATAATATTAAGCTTATCCATACACTTGGAAGAGGATAGGTAGACATATGTTACTTGTTGACACAAAAATTATTATATAATTCTATAAATTATTCTACTACTTATGTCATTATCTTCATTGCAAGAGGGAAGAGA
>NW_018173880.1:0-228 GCF_001263595.1 Phalaenopsis equestris
TGAACGGATGTCGTCCATTCGCACGTGTATTGATCGAACTGCGGAGGAGAAGTCAGACAAGGAGATGGTGCATAAAGCGCAGGCTGCATGGCTGCTGATATTGAAGGTGGCATTGAATGGGAGTGCGTTGCCTGTGCTTTCAGAGCCACCGAGGATGATTCGGCTGTCGCATGGATAAGTAGAAAAATAAGGTTTTTTGATTGATTTAAATACTAAAACTTTAAAAAT
>NW_018173881.1:0-228 GCF_001263595.1 Phalaenopsis equestris
GAATGATTACAAACTAACAGTTTTTAAGCCAATACATCTAATTTAGCATTGAAATCAAACCATACAACCTAACATTGAAGACTAAGTATTAAATACTCAACATTTGACACAAATAAAGGTCAACAATAATAGTAAATGAAATCCAACATAAACATAATAACATATATAAGCAATAATAATTACCAATTCTGTACTAAAATGAGTTCAAGCATCTTCTTCACTTTTATC
>NW_018173882.1:0-228 GCF_001263595.1 Phalaenopsis equestris
GAGAGAGACCAAAATCGTCAAGACGTGCATTAAACCGTTCGTCTGGAAGCATGTTCGCTGACTTCACATCGTGGTGGGTAATTGGCAGATGAGAACAGTGAAGCGTGAGGATGGCTTTCGCCGTATGGAGAGCGAGGAGTAATAAGTTGAATTCCGAATAAGCTCGATGCCTCTAGCGAAGAAAGTCTGAAATTCGCGGTCGTTGACGAAGGAAACCATGAAGAGAAG
>NW_018173883.1:0-228 GCF_001263595.1 Phalaenopsis equestris
TGATTAATCAAAAAGCTAGAATCATTGGTAACATACTGGAAAGAAGTCAGTTTTGTATGCAGCCCAGAAGAAAATGACTGTCATCATGGCCAAGTAACTTCCAAGGATAATTCCAGTTGTAAAAATTTCTGCAAGCTTCCAACTGTCAGGAAGAGGGGAAGGCTTCACCCTATCCTTCGATATCGTCATGATGGTGCCTGGCAAAATATACAGAAGGGCAAAATTATA
>NW_018173884.1:0-228 GCF_001263595.1 Phalaenopsis equestris
TCCCCTGCTAACGTGGTCGCTTGATTCCACAGTAGTCAGCATGACATTCAATGATCTTATTCATCATTTCTTCCAAGATCATGAATCTCCCTTAGATGGATGAGAATTGTCCCTCCATGGTCGAGAAAAGCTCCTCCATTCCAGATCTGATTTGTCTCAACTGTTTTCTCTATTTTTTTCCAATTCATCTATTTCTTATTACTCTCAATATTCTTTCAAAACTCCTTT
>NW_018173885.1:0-228 GCF_001263595.1 Phalaenopsis equestris
GGGAGGTGGCTAGCTAGCTCAGGGAGGTGAGGGAGGTTTAATGGTGATTAACTTGGGGCTTGAGAAGGTTGATTGCATGGGTTAGAGAGTTAACCAATTTTAGGGGAGGAGTTTGCTTAAATTGTGGGATCTTTGGTCCATGGGTCAAAATAGGCTTTGGCTAGGATTGATGTGCCCAACTCACATGCATAGGATGGGGCCAAGGTGATTAAGGTTTAATCAAATCAA
>NW_018173886.1:0-228 GCF_001263595.1 Phalaenopsis equestris
ACAAGAATAACACCATATTATTATGTAATAAATGCCACACCACCATCACTATATAAAACTAAGACAATACTTAATGATGTTAAAATAACTCCAAAATAAAACCAAAAATTAATATGGTGTTATTCTGATGTTTTTCTAGTGTTTGTCTGGTTTTTTTGGTATTATTTTTGTGTTATTATTGTGTTATTCTAGTCTTATTCTAGTGTTATGTAGTTGTTTTTTTTGTTT
>NW_018173887.1:0-228 GCF_001263595.1 Phalaenopsis equestris
ACATCTAGGACACACCACCCCTTTGCCTCTTTTGCCCTCTTTGGTGGAGCCTCTTGGTTCGAGATCCTCGCTGCCGATATGCATTTCATTTTGGCCTACCATCGATGGACAGTAACGATATCGCAACATGAAAAAGCGTAGACTGGCATCTTCTCCCTTTTCAAGGAGAGCTTTCTTCCAGACTTCGTCAGACGACGAGCAACTAACACGACTGTATAACCTCCTCGA
>NW_018173888.1:0-228 GCF_001263595.1 Phalaenopsis equestris
GTTTGCCCTTACAAAAAGAAGTGAACCCCAGAGCAGGTACAACATCCTCAATCTCTGATCGTGGGTTTGCTTTCATTAGATTTCCTTCACGAGTATGCCTCTGAAGTGTCTTAAGCCGATTTTATCTTGTACAAACACTTTGGTACTATCTATGTATAGTTTACCTCACGAAAGCTTCCTCACATGTTTTGTTTATCCCAATCATTTTATACCTTAACCCTCCAATTT
>NW_018173889.1:0-228 GCF_001263595.1 Phalaenopsis equestris
GAAATTTTTACTGGAGGTAGACTTAGGCTAGAGAATCATTTGAACCAAATTTTATGATTTGTAGACATTTATTTTAATTACTAAAATTATTTTAATTTTTAGAGTGTTTATTAATTTTAAAATATTTAAAATGTGGGAAATTAAGTTTTATATTTTTTATTAAATATATAATTTCAGAGAAACTAGAAAATATAATTTCATATTTTTCTGATTTTTCTTTGAATTATT
>NW_018173890.1:0-228 GCF_001263595.1 Phalaenopsis equestris
GTGAATTTTTTTGAGTGAAATTGGGGATCTTGGGTAATCTTTGTTAATTATGGCAATTTTGGTAGTTTTGGGTGTTTGAGGTAAATTTACGATTGTGAAGATGTAGAGAGGGTAATGTGAAGTGTATGGAAGTGGTGTAGTGTGTGAATGAGCAGGCCACATAGGGTCATCCTAAAGCTTCATGATCCTATGGTAGCTCATTTTTTGAGTCTCTACATGTTGGTCTCT
>NW_018173891.1:0-228 GCF_001263595.1 Phalaenopsis equestris
GTGAAATATGGAAACAACGAGAATGAAAAATGATATTTGATGGTTTATGCCATTAGGTAACAAGAAATCAGATATTTTAAAATTCCACAAATAGGTGAACGTTGATTTAAACAATGGGAGTAAAGAAAATACAACAACAATAACAAGAGCAAAATGCCTTTCTCTCGCTAAGTGGGGTTTTCTCCATTCCCATGAGTATCATTGTTTAATTTAATTCTAATAAATTAA
>NW_018173892.1:0-228 GCF_001263595.1 Phalaenopsis equestris
GAGAGTGGCTCGAGCTCGACTCGACTTGTTTACACTCTTACCAAGGATTGACACTTAGGCGCAAGTAGGCTAGTACCTACTTTCCCAAGACTCAAGAAAATGCACCGAAGTGCAGTTTCCCTAGGCACCCGAGAGTGGTCCCTAGGCGCCGATTTGGCCCAAAAATCGTTATTTTCACGTAGATCGTCTGATGAAGGGTTTCTTCAATCCTTAAACTATGAGGAATTA
>NW_018173893.1:0-228 GCF_001263595.1 Phalaenopsis equestris
CAAACATGTCAATTCCTTAGCAATCTTGGCTAAAGCATCATCATGAGTGTTATCTCCTCGAGGAATCCTATATAGTGTTACATTAGGGATCTGTCCCAACAACTTCATCTTGTCCTGGTGATACTCTATTAGCCTTAGCTACATAATCTCTTACTGTTTGGCAACTTGTTGAATGACGAGTTTTGAGTTTCCATAGATGATAATATCTGTTATGTCCATTAATATTGC
>NW_018173894.1:0-228 GCF_001263595.1 Phalaenopsis equestris
TAAGGATTTTCATTTAATGGTAAATCAAGTTTAGTAAATACAATAAACCATTCTTTCTACAATTGGTGCTTTTGATGAAGATGTATGATAAAAATAATAAAATGAACACATCGTTAATCATAATTAAACCTAATTGAAATAATCAAAACTACCTTTTATAAACAACCCGGAATCATTTTCAAAAAGAAGCAAAGACAAAATAAGAAAACATACAAATTGATCCATATG
>NW_018173895.1:0-228 GCF_001263595.1 Phalaenopsis equestris
TACACATCCATTAAAAGAGCATAATCAAAAGCATCTTTTCAAGTTTTTTTCAAGAGAGATGATGAATACTGGTATAGTCTCCTTTCAAGTTTCAATGATCGAAACAAGCAATTATGTTGAAATGTCAAAAGAAAGGCACTCCTTCAAAGGCGCAATGATTGTAAGGTTATGGATAAAGATCGTGATGACAAAATGATGCGTGAGCACACTTCTCAACTCAAAATAGTA
>NW_018173896.1:0-228 GCF_001263595.1 Phalaenopsis equestris
TTGGCTGGTGTCCGCAGTATTTCAGTTGAATTTTTTGTGCGAACAGGAAAGATGCTTTGTGTGAAAATTTTGATTCACGAATCATAGGAGACTGCTGGAAAATATCTGCAATTGACATAGGAAATTTCAGGTTTATTTGCAATTATTTGTGGTTTGTTTTATTTTAATACAAGACATGAAAAGTTCACTGTAGGATTAATTTTAAATGACAATGTCTGGTGCAAAATT
>NW_018173897.1:0-228 GCF_001263595.1 Phalaenopsis equestris
CGTCGCTGCGACGCACCATCTCAATGTGTCGCCCCTCCGCAACGTGTCTCCGTGACGTATTGCCACGTGTCATCGCGCTAAAACACATCGTTATGACACAGCGTCACAACGCATCGCCGCAACGCACCGCCGTGACACACTACCGCAACGTGTTGCCGCGCTGTCACACGTCACCGCAATGCTCTGTCACAATGCGTTGCCCTGCCACAACACATCACTACGACGCAT
>NW_018173898.1:0-228 GCF_001263595.1 Phalaenopsis equestris
GCAACGCTAATCCATCATTAGTTTTCTATACAAACTTTTGCATCCATAGCAATCAAAACTATCACGCACATTTCAAGTTCGCATCAGGAAAGCTATAATCAATTGTGTAGAAAGGTTCAGAAAGGTTCCAACATTCTTTAGTTTGTGCGTCATTTGGAAGAAGAATATAAAATTCATGAGTTTTAAAACAAATAAATGTATTCTAGAAATATGTAAATTGTTTGATTG
>NW_018173899.1:0-228 GCF_001263595.1 Phalaenopsis equestris
TATAATAAAATTATAGATAGAATAAACGGTTAAAAATAATAACAAATCAGTTGATATAAAATACAAAATATTATATTTAAATATTTTTATAAATAAAGCCTTCAAATTTAAGATATTTTAAATATATTTTATATTAATATTTTTTTAACCTGACTGAGTCACAAGTCAACAAGTCGAGTCGAGGAGAGCCAGCTCATGAGATTATTAAAGCATCTTCAAACATTAAAT
>NW_018173900.1:0-228 GCF_001263595.1 Phalaenopsis equestris
TGCCATTCTTTGACTAGATCCAGTTCAGACATAACATCCCCTGCGGTAGCCCGAACAGATGTAGTTTTTCCTTGAATTTGATGCAAGAATTTATCTTGATGATTCTGGATGACAAAACGGACCACACCATCGCATTCGAAACGTCAATTTTAGCTAGGAAGGACACCTATTTTGTTGGGTTCCCGCGCTCGCTCAAAATTTAAAATTTTCAAAAAAATAATTATAATT
>NW_018173901.1:0-228 GCF_001263595.1 Phalaenopsis equestris
ATTTCTCCACCCCAAAGAGATTTGATTAAGAAAATATTGGTGAGAAGACCACATGTTGAGATATCAAAAGCTAGACATGCTTGATTAGAGATGCAAAAATAGTGATAAGTAACGACCTATAATCTGATCCTATCATACTAAGGTGTTGAATATAAGTATGTAAAAATTCATTCAACCGAAGAGTGTTAACAATGATTCTATCCAATCTTTCCCATAAAGGTCCTCTCC
>NW_018173902.1:0-228 GCF_001263595.1 Phalaenopsis equestris
ATATCAAATCTAGCAATTTTTGCCCCAAACCACCAAGAAATCTTCACAATAGGTGTGCTTTAACTTCAAAATCGCAAAAGCTTGAGGAAGAGGATGACGTTAAGGTTTGAAAATGGAATTTGTTGGACCAAATCGTCACTTAAAATCATTCACAAACCGTTTTGTGTGAATCGGTTCACGGTGCTTAAGCACAAGGTCTTGGCACTTAGGCGCCAGTGCACAAATTTT
>NW_018173903.1:0-228 GCF_001263595.1 Phalaenopsis equestris
CAATAAATTAAAAGCATTAAGAAATTCATCATTAAAATCAAAATTAAGATCTTTTTCTAATAATTGACAAAAAGGCTTGGAAGTTTTAGAAAAATCTATAATACAACACCTATAAAAACCATCATGTCCCAAAAAACTTCTTATTCCACTAACATTAGCAGGCGTGGTAATTCAACAATTACTTGAATTTTTCTTGGATCTACTTTCATGCCTTTCTCAGAAATCTTA
>NW_018173904.1:0-228 GCF_001263595.1 Phalaenopsis equestris
TTTCTGTTTTCCTTTGTTTGTGTTTTTGGAATGTCGGCCACCCGTAGTTTTGTTCATATCGTGTTGGATGGAGGTGGGGGATCCTCGAGGTCCTGCAATACATCTCTGTTTCCACAGGCGTTTAATGAATCTTTGATTATGGGCGGTGATCATACTTTTATTAGAAAGTTGGGGAAAAAAAATGGAAAGCTAGCCATGTTCATGCCTGATGTTGAAACAAATATTTTA
>NW_018173905.1:0-228 GCF_001263595.1 Phalaenopsis equestris
ACATCTTTGAAATGTTGCAGGGGCATTACATAAATTGAATGACAATCATCAAAACATAAAGGTACCATGTCAGTCACCAAATTAGAAGTTGTCGGCCGACAGCTTCTAGAGACTTCACTGGGGATTAGATGGCGGACTTCAAATTATCAAGTTTCAGGTGTTCCGAAAAATGGGAATCAAGCTTTGGGTACCAGCCCCAAAATGAGAATTGAAAATTTGGTATCAATC
>NW_018173906.1:0-228 GCF_001263595.1 Phalaenopsis equestris
AGGAATAACAGTTAGCAAATCATATGATCGACAATCACGATACCAATTCAAACGACACCAACTGTTTATGCCTAGGCTTGGAGCGTGCCAGAGGTTCTGAGGCTCCTGTATAAGTCTCCAAAAAAATTATATATATACATAACGCCTAATGGCTCTGTTTATGTATTAGATATGTACATACATAAGAATTCCTCTGTATGTAAATCTTCCACAAAAGAAAGAGGTATT
>NW_018173907.1:0-228 GCF_001263595.1 Phalaenopsis equestris
TTCACAATTAAATGAAACTAAAGTAATTTAACTTTGATTATTATTCTTAAGATTTCACCAGTTAAAATCTATGTTTTATGGATTTGAAGTTTGTGAAATTTTTTGAAACAATTCTTCTCTTTTCTTAGAATTTGTTTGAATATCATTTAACAAACCTTAAAATTTCATTTGTGTATTAGCTATTCTGATTTTCTTTATTTTTTAAATTCAAATCAAAGATTTTTTTTT
>NW_018173908.1:0-228 GCF_001263595.1 Phalaenopsis equestris
ACTATTATAATATCTCACTCTTGGCTCACATAAGCATTATGTTCATCACACTCACCACTCAGACCTCCGATTTACAAGAGCCCTATGATCAACATCTGACAATAAAATATCCTAGGTTGCTCACTGGGGTTTGAATACCACATCAATGAATCATACCCTTGAGTATTGAGTTTTACTATAGAAATAATGTTGATTGGGTTTTCATTAAAAATTTAAGTTAAAAAGGTT
>NW_018173909.1:0-228 GCF_001263595.1 Phalaenopsis equestris
GCTAGACTGCATCCCAAACAGTTGCATCATCAATACTTATGATGAAGGGAGCTGCATTCCTCCCCAAATTGACCATCATGGTTTTGTTAGACCCTTTTGCACAGTGTATTTTGTCAACAAAAGAAATATACTCTTTGATAAGAGATTGATATCGTTGAACTCGGGGAATTTAGAGGGTCTGTTGAAATTCCGCTACCACTGGGATCAGTGCTAGTCTTAGATGGAAAT
>NW_018173910.1:0-228 GCF_001263595.1 Phalaenopsis equestris
TTTATGTTTTGGAGGTAAAAGAGGGCCCCTTCTTCAATTTCTGCGATTATTTGTTGAATTCAGCTGATTTCCCGTTGCATCTCTTTCATGATAAGTTCTCGATGGCTTCCGACACTTGTTTCCTTGGTGGCTTGGGTAGGGTTTAGGTTTGGGACGTGAAAGTGGGCTTATGTGGCTGATTTAGGGTTGCATAAAAAAAATTAGGGTTGCTGATTTTGAAAATCAACA
>NW_018173911.1:0-228 GCF_001263595.1 Phalaenopsis equestris
AGCCCAAAGAACAAATTTTCCAGCTAAAATGAAGAAAACAAAATTTTATTTTAAAAAAAAATAAAAACTCAAAATAATCTATTTGCTACATAATCATTTTTTTTTTAATTTTACAGCTAAAAATAGAAATAAGAACTAGAGATTTAATAAAAATACTTCATTTTTTCCCTATCCTCTTACAATGCTAACAAAACTAACCCATTAAATAATTAAATTTTTTTTTTTTTT
>NW_018173912.1:0-228 GCF_001263595.1 Phalaenopsis equestris
AAAAAAAAACTTGTGATGCCCTTTATAAAGTGGAAAGGGCTCGACGATATCTAATCCCAAGATAGTGAAAGGCCATTAACTCGTGATTGATTGAAGCTTGAGGGTTGGCTTATCTTGCAGTTGGGCATAGCTTTGGCATTCTTCACACCTCTTGGAGAATGCTTCTATATCTTTTAAAAGCATCGACCAGAAATACTCTCGTGCTAAAACTGGGGCCCCAACATTTTT
>NW_018173913.1:0-228 GCF_001263595.1 Phalaenopsis equestris
AACTTAAATGACAATAGGCTATGTTAAAATTTGCTGTAGGTGAAACTAAGACTCGGTATAGCAATGATCTTGCAACTTGAGTGTACTCACATTCACCGGTTGCAACTTTTAAGGAAATGTAATTTAAAGAACTATTTATTTTAGATGCTTCTAGGAGACAGATAATTGTATAAAACTACTAAATTACTAAGCGTATCTATACACTCAGAAGAGGGTAGGTAGACATAT
>NW_018173914.1:0-228 GCF_001263595.1 Phalaenopsis equestris
TATCTTGACGATAAATCAGACTTGTTAGTTGAGTGACCTGTTAATGATCATGAAACATTAATGAGTATTGCTTACGAGGATGTCTCGACGAGCAATGCTACTTATCACATCGTGATTAGCATGCATGTGTTGTGCTAAGATTTTAAGGGGTCGAATAGGTGCTACATAGATTTTTTCCTTTCTTAGGACCTATTTTTAAAATATGAAAAATTATATTTTTGTTACTCA
>NW_018173915.1:0-228 GCF_001263595.1 Phalaenopsis equestris
CCATGAACTGTAGCCATGGCAGCCATGGAAGTGGCAAGCTCTTCCATCCTTTTCTTCATTTAGATGATTTTTTCATCCCTTAGTAGAACAACCGTTCATATATCATCTATGACGTTCCCTTCCATGAGAGGTTAGGCATCGCACGCAGATGCAGCAGCTCTGGTTTCGATGACATGGATATCCACAAACTCTCCATCGAGATAGTCATTAAAGTCAAAATCTTCATCA
>NW_018173916.1:0-228 GCF_001263595.1 Phalaenopsis equestris
TTCAT
Organism: Phalaenopsis equestris; assembly: GCF_001263595.1. Classification (NCBI taxonomy): domain Eukaryota; kingdom Viridiplantae; phylum Streptophyta; class Magnoliopsida; order Asparagales; family Orchidaceae; genus Phalaenopsis; species Phalaenopsis equestris. The sequence continues at coordinate 6 of NW_018173916.1, forward strand.
CAGTTTGGGTCTCTTTCTTGCTGCATCTATATGCATCCAGGGGTTTCTAGAGAAGATTTACACCGACCTTTTGAGTCAGTACTCGACATTTTGAAGTTGATTATATTTCAAGAGGCATGAGCTTATGACGAGGAACCTTGTTGATTAGTGTTTATTGCTTATTGTTCTTCTAATCTTGTTAGTTTTAAGTTGAATATAATTCACGAACTAGATGGTTTTTTTT
>NW_018173917.1:0-228 GCF_001263595.1 Phalaenopsis equestris
TCAAACTCGAGAGAAACAAAATCAATAAATTTATTTTCTTTTCTTATGCCTTTGTCACATTTAATTATCAAAGTATATTTTGAAAACTTAATTTTGGTTAGTTGATTTTTCAAAAGGATAATTTATTTAAATTTTGTTATGAGAAATTTTTTTATTTTTTTATTCTTTGTTCATTATAATTCATAACCAATGTATGGTTCTGTGACTTTTTATCCATCGCACAAAAAG
>NW_018173918.1:0-228 GCF_001263595.1 Phalaenopsis equestris
TATGAAAAAGTAGTCATTTTTTAGGCGTATCATAGCTCCTCCTCTCGAGGAAGCAAACATGTTTGTATAAATAAGGGAGCCAATATCTTTAGGTTTCTTCATCTGAATACAATAGTTCAAAGTAGCTCTCTCATGTGTTACCTCACTGAAATGGTTAGTAGGCAGTAATCTAATATATATGAAATAGTGTCAAGCTCAAGAATGAACATTAAGTTTTGAGAAAGAAAA
>NW_018173919.1:0-228 GCF_001263595.1 Phalaenopsis equestris
TTCATTGTAATTTTGAACCAACGTATGGTCCGTGGCTTTCATCCATCACACAAAAAGGCAATTATCAAAAGACAAATTTCTGAAGGAAACTTCATTAATCTGTTCCAGTAAATGCTACAGATCAAGTGTAGGCCAAAGCCTAAAAAAGTACAATATGTTGTTTGCATCAAAGTACATCTAACAATATCCCATACCAAGTACACATCATAGGCTGAGCATGTTTGATAC
>NW_018173920.1:0-228 GCF_001263595.1 Phalaenopsis equestris
TTGATTATTGTCAGGTTACATTACCTTTTGTTACCATTTGACTAGTCCTAGATAAACGATAGATCTCGTGCGGCCTAGGTAATTGACGAGTTAAATTAGTTTAATGTTAATACATGTTAACTTTAACTGAACGTAACTACTTATGTTTGCAAGAGAAATTCTAGCAGTTTTAAGAGGTCGATTCAAGGCATCAGGAGGTATTATGATCCGCGAGCGTGATCCTTTTGA
>NW_018173921.1:0-228 GCF_001263595.1 Phalaenopsis equestris
GCCGAACACGAACACACTTTTTGAGCTTGAAATATCTCGTGTTCGGCTCGTTTACACCCCTAGTTTTTATAGGAATCAGAAAATTCATAATAGAATAGATAATGTACATTAAAGAAGTCTTTGTGTATATAGACATATGATATTTGAAAAATTATAATTGTTTGAGATAATTTTAAAGAAATCAATTGAATTAATTAAGATAGACAAATACCTAATAAATACAAGTGA
>NW_018173922.1:0-228 GCF_001263595.1 Phalaenopsis equestris
AAAAGGAGAAATGGAAATTCACACACATGTCACCTCAAATATGAAACTTTCACATTCATATCTATTCAGAACCTAAAAAGTATGTGGGTCGGCTTTATGCAAATTTGAAATTTGTATAAGTCGGTTATATGTGGATTAGAAATTCATTTGGGTTGGCTTTATACAAATTTAAGATTTATATAAGTCGGTTCTATACTCTTGAGTCATATGAGGATTCAATAGTGGTTC
>NW_018173923.1:0-228 GCF_001263595.1 Phalaenopsis equestris
CATGGAATTATACTACCATAAAATTTATGATATGCATGGTTATTATAGCTCACTTATTATGATTTATACATGTTATAAGGTGCACATTTAGCCTTATTTGGACCTAACATATCTAGTTTTCATAAAGTTTATGTGCACTAAAATTTATATAATGAAATGAATGTTTAGCATAATTTAAAAAACCAACGATATGTATATATATATATATATATATATACATGCATGCAT
>NW_018173924.1:0-228 GCF_001263595.1 Phalaenopsis equestris
TGATGGTGGTGGTGGAGATTTATAATAGTATGGTGATGGAGGAGAAGGTGATGGTGGGGGAGGTGATTTATAGATGTATGGTGGAGGAGGATATGGGGATGGTGGGGGTGGGGATTGGTAATGATATGGTGGAGGAGGGGATAATGTTGGTGGGGGAGGTGATTTGTAGTAGTATGGAGGTGGAGGTGAAGGTGATGGGGGAGGGGGGGACTTATAATAATAAGGAGG
>NW_018173925.1:0-228 GCF_001263595.1 Phalaenopsis equestris
TGCAGCCAACTCATCTGGCCTGAAAAACAGAACGACATAACAGTGTAAGCTCTGTCTGTTGCCGTAGCTAATTTCTATATATATGTGTTTAAATATTAATTATTAGGACATATAGAAATCTAAATATATTTCTTACATTGCCAAATGTTGCTTCTCTGCAAAAATATCACCATTGAGCTGCTTGTATCTGAAACCACACAAAAGAAGCAAGAAAATCAATGCCAAACA
>NW_018173926.1:0-228 GCF_001263595.1 Phalaenopsis equestris
TGTGTGTGTGTGTGTGTGTGTGTGTGTTTGTATGTATGTGTATGTTTGTATGTATGTCTGTATGTTTGTATGTGTTTGTATGTATGTGTCTGTATCTATGTCTGTATATATGTATTTGTATGTGTGCATGTATGTGTGTAATATATGTATGTGTATGTTTTGCTAATATAATTCTCACGCTTTCGAGTATATGTGAATATAAAATTAAATGAAATGTATCCACTATAT
>NW_018173927.1:0-228 GCF_001263595.1 Phalaenopsis equestris
AAAAAAAGCAGAAGTTAATGAATCAAAATTTTATGCATGTAAGAACTTTAAATTATTTTCATCCAAAAAAAATATCATTTAATATTTTCAAATTATTATATGACCAGCTTGCATATTACTTTCTTTTTATTGAGCTACTGTAGATTAGAAGTACAATTGTTTTACTAAATTATCTTAGATAATTCAATTTGTTGTTATTTAATTAATGTAGGTTAAATTTAGGTTGTA
>NW_018173928.1:0-228 GCF_001263595.1 Phalaenopsis equestris
TCTATCTCCCATGTGTGCTTGAGCTCTAGAACTTGTGTTCTCCTACTTTGATCCCATTTCAATTTGCTACAGTGCAAGTGCGCTGTTTCTCCATTTCTTGCAGTCAAATCGAATGTAATCTTGATTCAATCATTCCTCTAAGTTCTTGCCTAATTTGAACCATTAGTTTTTTTTGAATTTTATGATTATGTGTTTTTGAGAAATTCAAATTTTTTATTAGGTTTTGTA
>NW_018173929.1:0-228 GCF_001263595.1 Phalaenopsis equestris
AAAAAACACTAATTGATCTAATTAATGATTTACAAAATTTACAAATTATGATAATGTCAAAAATTATTATCCTACATCGAGTAATTTAAAAGCACTATTTAGCTTGTTGATTTAATCGTTGTCATCTTTACTTTTATTTTTTTTTAATATTAATCTTCATGGTATTATATATGAACTTACCAAGTCAAAATCTATAGTCTTAAAAAAAACAATATATATATATATATA
>NW_018173930.1:0-228 GCF_001263595.1 Phalaenopsis equestris
TATCTTTTCATAAAAAAATTATAAAAATAAATTAAAAATATCCACTTACTCAGTGAATAGAGAAGAATAACACTGACTAAAATTAAAATTTAATTGTTGACTCTTTGATTTTGAATTAATTAAATACTCTCTATGGTATTTCAAATCATTATGGCTAAGCTTTGCTCACAATAGCTTGAAATTTTTAAGGTTTTATTCTTTAAGATAGAGGCTATGTCCTCTGATTTT
>NW_018173931.1:0-228 GCF_001263595.1 Phalaenopsis equestris
CCAATTTCAACCCAAATCAAAAAGCCCCAATTTTGTCCACATGACCCAAGTCCATCAAATTAAACTGCATGATCAAATCAATTCCCCTAAATTAATGCTCAAAACCCTTCATGATATTCCTCTAAACCTAATTGATTCACCAATTAGACCCAATTTGAACCCAAGGCTCACCCAAAGTCAACTCAAATCAAATCCCCTAATTTTGCCCCAAATTAGCCATGTCCCCAA
>NW_018173932.1:0-228 GCF_001263595.1 Phalaenopsis equestris
AACCCTCCAGACGGTGATCAGTCAAGGAGAAATGCAAGGATGAAGAAAAAATTGTCCCGAAGACTTAATTATCAAAATTTCAAGACAAACATCATTCTAGGCTTGTCGATTACTGTTGTTGCCCTCATTATTATAGTCATTTGCTTTAAATAACTTATCTTTTTTTTTGTTTACATATTAGAGTATTTTGGACTGAACACTGCCGTTGCCGGTCCCAAGCCCGGATGC
>NW_018173933.1:0-228 GCF_001263595.1 Phalaenopsis equestris
ATTAAAATTTTGATATTAGATAGATAAACATATATAAAAATTGAGTGACATGTGTACAATTTTTTGAGAATATTTACATGCGTGTCACTCAATTCTTATATATTTATATATCTGATACGTAAGCTTCAATTTTTACATATTTATCATTTTACTTATACTTGAAAATTTACATTTTTATATTATTTTTTTCTATTTTTTAAGTTTAGAGTGCTACATTTATGTATATGA
>NW_018173934.1:0-228 GCF_001263595.1 Phalaenopsis equestris
AGTGAATTTGAGGTAAGATTTTTATGTGTATATTAATTTTACTGATTTTATATTAATTTTTGAAAGTAATTTTATGCCTATTTTGTTGGTCCAATTTTTATGATTTTGATTTGAGAATTATAATATGTTGAAACCGATCTTACTTCATTCCATCAAAATTTTTAAATATATTTTATGTTTGATTTATAAACAGTCTTTGACCTATAATAGAGCATTCATTACTCTATT
>NW_018173935.1:0-228 GCF_001263595.1 Phalaenopsis equestris
TTTAAATCCTCAAATATTGTTTTGCTTCCTAAGATCAATAATCCTTCTTCTTGGGAAGCTTTTCGTCCTATTAGCCTTAATACTATTATCACTAAAGTGATTTAAAAAATTTTGGTTAAAAGGATTCAGCCTATGCTTACTGATATTATATGTCCTAATCAGACGACATTCATTAATGGTAGAAATATTTGTTACAATGCTCTTCTAGTTCAAGAACTTCTTTTGGAT
>NW_018173936.1:0-228 GCF_001263595.1 Phalaenopsis equestris
TACCACTATGTTGGGGCCTTTTTCAAATCATAAAAGCTCTTCATCAATTTGCAGAACATGTCTTCTTTCCCTGGAGCCTCATAACCCTGCAGTTGCACCATATACAATTTCTCTTCCAAATCACAATGTAAAAAGACTGTTTTTACATCCATATGCTCCATATATAAATCTTCCTCTGCTACCAAACATAGCATAACCTAATAGTTGTCATCTTCATTACAGAAAAAA
>NW_018173937.1:0-228 GCF_001263595.1 Phalaenopsis equestris
ACTTCAAAAAAAGTCACCATGGATATTAGGCAACGGGCTCATAAATTTGGGGATGACATTGTCAAATTGCGGGAGCATATTGCATCCCTTCAAGTGATTTAATTCATTTGTGGTATCCCAGTTGGTGTGATATTTTGGTATTTGTAAAATTGTTTAATGTAATAATAAATTCAAACAATACTATCAATCATAACTAATGTCATAACAAATTTAATTCTCCCTCATAAG
>NW_018173938.1:0-228 GCF_001263595.1 Phalaenopsis equestris
GGGGTGCATCAGTATCCTAATATTTAAATATAATAGCTGCACTTCTATTTTATTTGGAGTCAAGTTTTTGGCGTTGTTGAAAAGGAAGAAATATAAATAATAAAAATTGAGAATATAACCACACATACATCATAGTACCATTGTAAAATTTGAGATCAAGCTTCTAGTGTCGTTGTCGGGGAGTAAAGAAAATTTTAGCAAAATTTTGATTTAAAAAAATAGGACAGC
>NW_018173939.1:0-228 GCF_001263595.1 Phalaenopsis equestris
GGTCTAAAAATGCATATATTTTTGGTGTATCAGCGGACAACCTCAAAATTCTATGACTTGTTATTTCATTATAAGGAAAGATGTGTTGTAGATACCTATTGTAGAAGGCTGCCCACAAAGTTAGCTTTTAGCTTGTTGCAAAAGTAGTAATCCTAAAGTTTAAGAGTTTAAAGGTTTAATTGACAAGTTTAAGTTCAATCATAAGGGGTTTAAATTTCATTAGAGCGA
>NW_018173940.1:0-228 GCF_001263595.1 Phalaenopsis equestris
CGGACGGGAGGGGAAAGATCTCGGCTAGTGGCTACCCGAAGAGAGCAGAAGGGAGCAGGAACGGCTGGAGAGGATCCAGCGGTGTCGTTCGCCAGTGAGGAAGGGTCATCGATGCTACCGGTGAAGAGAGAGGCAGTTTGAGCGGAAGCTTCACGAATTGCGGCTGGCTTCTATAGCGAAGGTTCAGAGAGAGGAGGAGGTTCCCCTTTTGCCTATTTGTATATGACA
>NW_018173941.1:0-228 GCF_001263595.1 Phalaenopsis equestris
GCAAATCGAGTTGTTACTAACCTGGGAGGTGATATAGAATGCTTAATTTTTTTGCACAATTGGGAAGTGTTTTGCTACACTACTGCTATAGTTGTTATTTCTATTGTGTGGGAATTTTACAGTAACCGTCCTGACTCATCCGGTGACTTTATATTTGTACGTGAAAGAAAGGTGGAATTTTATCTAGAAAGATTTAATGCATTTTATCAGTTGGATGATGTTCAAGAT
>NW_018173942.1:0-228 GCF_001263595.1 Phalaenopsis equestris
CTACTAAAATAAAATTACTCTAAATATTACAATAAATTCAACGTGAAAAAAATTTCGCCTGTTAAGCTACTACTCTTAAGGGCTAAATTATTATTAATGAAATAAAATGCAATTGTTTCTAACATAACATGAATAAAACTTATTCAAAATAAATTGTGAAGATTAAGGCCCGTTTGAGGCAGCTTATTTGGTACGACGGCGTTTTGAAAACGCACCTGGTCTGTTTGG
>NW_018173943.1:0-228 GCF_001263595.1 Phalaenopsis equestris
TGTAGATGTTCATCACGGTGGGAAGTGAGCGACACGCTTTCCTGAAGAAATCAAAGGTCTTGCTCCTCGCCTCCTCCAATGTCTTCGAGTTGGGCGGCACTTTAGCTCCCAATACACCCCTCAGCGCCGTCGCCATGGATCCTCTCTTCTTCCCTAGATCGCTGGCTTGCTCTATACCCAGCTTCCAACGTCACAGGAGTTGGAATGCGCTGGGATTGGCATTTACAT
>NW_018173944.1:0-228 GCF_001263595.1 Phalaenopsis equestris
ACACCACAACAACACATCCACACACCACCCTACCATTCTACAACAGCACATCCACACATCACACACACCTCCACTCCTCCATACACCCCACCACACTTTCGCAGACCCCACTACACCACATCCACACACCACACCACCACAACACCTACACACACCCCAACACACCACAACAACACATCCACACACCACCCAACCACTCCACAACAACACATTCACACACCACACCAC
>NW_018173945.1:0-228 GCF_001263595.1 Phalaenopsis equestris
AATCTAAGGGTGGTGCATTGATTTTGAAGGATAGAGCTTACTCGGAGGAATTTGATGTCATACCCTACCCTAAGGTTGTATGTCGTCAAACTTTAATATATTTGATAGGATCAGAAATCCCAGGCAGTATCTAGCACATTTTTAAGCTGGTTGTGGTCATACAAGAGAAAATGAAGCTTTACTCTTTCGACAATTTATCAGCAGCCTGTCAGGGATCACTTTTGATTG
>NW_018173946.1:0-228 GCF_001263595.1 Phalaenopsis equestris
AAAAAAATTAGAATAATGAATAATATGCTAGAAGATAATGAACTCAGTATCAGTAGAACTTAAATGATTGAGTATATGATATGTAATTCTAGTGGGTTGATATTAATTGTTATCAATCAATGAGATTATAAGAGAAGGTGGTATCTAGTTAACATGTGTTTGTTTCATGAATTAATTATATAAAAAGTATGGGCATATAAATTATAAAATTAATGATAGATGGTTAAA
>NW_018173947.1:0-228 GCF_001263595.1 Phalaenopsis equestris
TTTAATTTATTTAATAAAGCATCACCAACGAGAAGTGTATGTATCCTTCAAGGTAGATATATTATTTGTGGTGTTGTGCTCGATCAATTAAACTATTGCAGATATGAGATTGGTTCAGTCTTATATTATCAAAAATTAAAATGTTACCTTTTTTAGATTATATATATGTATATATATATATAACATGTTGTTAGTGGCAGCTAGCATTGCTCTGCTAGGGTTTCTGCG
>NW_018173948.1:0-228 GCF_001263595.1 Phalaenopsis equestris
TGAAGGCTTATGTTGAGGATCTTCTATCTGTGCACCTTTTTCAACTGTTGTTAATTTTATCATGCGGGGTACTTCAGATCCCTGCTTTATATTACAATTCTGACTCATAGGCGCACTAGCTTGTATTGGTGCAACAACCCTGAGTATCCATACCTCTTTCATTGATGGTTATGTTTTGAGACGGGGCGTCTCCACAGAAACATCAGCGTGTCGAAGAGAGGCATGCTC
>NW_018173949.1:0-228 GCF_001263595.1 Phalaenopsis equestris
TTATGGTTAAAATAGTATGTTTTAAGTGGTATCTATGACTATCCACCAGTCCTTTAATTTTAGTTAAAATTTATTTAAAAATCATTAAATTATATTTAATTTAAATCAAATCAAATTAAATTTTAATTTGAATAGTTTAGCTTATTATAGATAATTTAAATTATAATTAATCTCAATAATAAATTAAATTATTTTTAATTAATAACGTCAATAATATGAACTTTTTTT
>NW_018173950.1:0-228 GCF_001263595.1 Phalaenopsis equestris
ATACATGTGCTTTGTAGAAAAGGAGATGTCTTTTAGAGCAGCAGGCTTCTTGCAAAAGTTACGAAGAGAGGTTTATTCTTTATTTGTATACATACAATATACTAACTTAAGGTCTTTGTAGAGTATTCAAGATAAAGGAGGCTATAAGTTTGTCTGAGTTATTGGATAAGGATCTGACTCGTGATGTAATTATTTATAATACGCTTATCTCTGGTCTCTGCAAGAACT
>NW_018173951.1:0-228 GCF_001263595.1 Phalaenopsis equestris
ATATATATTAGACTTACGATCCTAGCTAGTTGTGCCGCAGCATTGCTTTAACATGAGTAGGAAGGTGTTCATGATAATGGTGGACTTTAGACGACAAAGAGATGAGGGTTTTGGTGGACTTTATTTTTTGATATTACTTTCACATGCACATAACATTTTTGGTGCTATTGTGGGAAAGCATGTAACCTAATTCTAAACATATGCACCCAAATTTAGTGGCAGCTTTAC
>NW_018173952.1:0-228 GCF_001263595.1 Phalaenopsis equestris
ATATTTTTGTTATATTAATCTGGAAAAAAACGCCTCTAAAGGAAAATTTCTACTTCTAAATAACCAAGCCGAAATTGAATGCCGATTATCTAATTCTCTGATTTCCATGCCCTTCATGATTTTCCTTTATTAGGCACATACCGCAGAGTTCTTATATATAGAATGTAGAGTCATTTTTATATAGTTAATAAAGAAAATTAATTAAGAAAATACTGCACAAATCATACT
>NW_018173953.1:0-228 GCF_001263595.1 Phalaenopsis equestris
AGTTTTATAGATTCGCAATAGTTATGGATTGCTTCAGAAGTCGAGTCAGAGGAGCAGCCCCATTAGTTGATGAGAATCCCCATATCAGAGCTGGAGAAGATGAACAGGGTCCGAAAGCAAGAATTTGAATACTATGAAGAAATCTAGGGAAATTTCGTCAACATCCTAGAGAGACTTGAGTTACATTCCAGAGTGTTCTCTAAATATGATGAATGAATGATCCTCGAC
>NW_018173954.1:0-228 GCF_001263595.1 Phalaenopsis equestris
TTTTTTCCTTTTAAAATTTGTGAAAATATTCACCTCTTCAAAATTTGTATTTAACATTTTTCTATTTTAAATTATTATTAATTGATTTATCTTTCAAAAAATCAAAAAAGAATTTCATATAATTAAAGCTATTTTATTATATATTAGATTATTAATTTTTAAATTTTTATTAATTTTTTAAAAAACATAGATCATAAATTTTATATAATTTTAATTTATTTGTTAAAT
>NW_018173955.1:0-228 GCF_001263595.1 Phalaenopsis equestris
GAGGGAGAGACATGTATACCTCTTCTGTAAGCTCTACAGTGAAGAATGCATTCTTGACATCTAGTTGAAATAAAGGCCAATCGAGATTCACTGCAAGGAACAACGGAACCCGAATAGTGTTTAATTTAGCCATCGGAACAAATGTCTCCTCATAGTCATCTACGTAAGTCTATGAATACCCTTTGTGTTTTCTTGCGTTCAAAGGATCCATCAAAGTTGAACTTGGTG
>NW_018173956.1:0-228 GCF_001263595.1 Phalaenopsis equestris
CTTAGAGATCAAATATTGATAAATGTTCATTGATTTCTGATCTTCAACAACCCAAACAGCCTCAGTAGGCTGTTAACGTTTTGATTTCGAGCTTAACTGTTGTTGACTCTAAAGAAATCCAAGTCAAAATTAAAATCAGTCAATTTTTTAGTTGTAATTATTATTTTGCATTAAGAAAAAAATTATTCTGATGGTTTATTTAGATTTCATGATGTCTCTTTCTAATAT
>NW_018173957.1:0-228 GCF_001263595.1 Phalaenopsis equestris
ATTTCTAGAATTAATTAAAATAAAAATCTTTTAATTTCGTACTTATCTGACTCAGTTGTCGCCTCATCCTTATCCGACAGAACTCACATGTATCGCTCTACCATTTGACGTTGCCTCCTGAGTCAGCTTCCATGCATATGTTCTTTATCATTCCATCCTTCTGTCCAGCGCGATCTGGACCGTGTAACCGGTACATGCGAAAATGAACGGCATCTGTTCATCATCCCT
>NW_018173958.1:0-228 GCF_001263595.1 Phalaenopsis equestris
TGGACATCAGATGCTAAGCTTTATGGATGCATACTTGGGATACAATCAAATAAAGATGAGCTCAATGGACGACGAGACCACCTCTTTTCAAACAGATAAGGGCTTATCTTGTTATCAGGTTATGTCATTCAGGATAAAAAATGCTGGGGCAACTTACAATGACTCATGAACAAGGTCTTCAAAGAGTTTCTCAGGCGTACAATGGAGATTTATGTTGATGACATGTTA
>NW_018173959.1:0-228 GCF_001263595.1 Phalaenopsis equestris
AAATACAAAATTTGTTTTGATAGGTTCATTGTGGTCAAAGGACCAACCCTGATACTGCTCATACCACCAGATGCTAGAAGAGGTCGACCAGAACCAAGAAAGCTAGAAGAGGTCGAGCATAAGGACCATCCCTGGTACTGCCCATAACACCGGATGCTTGGCCACACAATAGAAAACTGTTTTATCTTCAAAGTTGGCTTGAGAGGAATTTCAAAAGTGGAAATGTAA
>NW_018173960.1:0-228 GCF_001263595.1 Phalaenopsis equestris
TACATGCATACCACTCAATTTCTATGTATTTACATGTTGAAACCCTAAACTTCAATTTTCATCTGCATACCACCTTGCAAATGCATGAAAAGGTGTATTTCATTTTTTTTAATAAGTAAAATGTGATATTTTTTATGTTATATGTAAACTTTGGGTGCTATAAATGTAGGAAGTAAAAAACTAGGTGTTAGATATGTAATACATAGGAATTAGGTTGTATGTATGTAC
>NW_018173961.1:0-228 GCF_001263595.1 Phalaenopsis equestris
TTTGAGTTAGTTAGAGGTTGACTAAAAGCAGTACATTGTAGCTTTCACGCCTGAGGCACTAAATTCTTGAAAATGCCATATTATGTTGAGAACTACAAAATCACCCAGTAAAACTCCTTTTTAATTACTTAAGTCATCTCCTACATCTAAACCACGACTTGAGACTTGACATTATGTGGATTTGAAAAGATTTTAAGGGCCAAAGTCTTAGATTTCATCTTCATCTTC
>NW_018173962.1:0-228 GCF_001263595.1 Phalaenopsis equestris
ATTAATTTTGTGGGTGAGAAGGTAATCCATGAGTTGGTGCAAATAGATAGGAGTTATGTTTTGATGGACATAAAATTGGTGATTCTAGGATGACATACTAGAACCTTAACCAATTCAAACTTTAGTTTGGAACATGAGGTCTGCTTAGTCATATAGAGAGGACACAATGGGTAATCTAGAAGTGGCAGACTATAACCTACCCAACATAACCATATCAATTAGGAACTT
>NW_018173963.1:0-228 GCF_001263595.1 Phalaenopsis equestris
TTGAAATATAGGGATAATTCTTAGAAGAGAGTGTCGGAGTTTAGGTACCGACCTTGAATATAGTGGATAAGAATTTAGGTACTGAGTCGAAAATGTGAGAATTGAAATATAAAGACAATCCTCCAAAAAGAGTGTTGGAATTTAGGTACTGACCTTGAATATGGTGAGTCAGAATTTCGGTACTGATTTAAAAATGTGAGAATTGAAATATATGGACAATTCTCAAAA
>NW_018173964.1:0-228 GCF_001263595.1 Phalaenopsis equestris
GTTAGATATGTAAATAAATAGGAATTCAGTGGTATCTTTACTCGAACCCATTACCTCTAAAGATAAGGGCCTAAGTGCCAAGTACCAAGTGCCGACCGCTATGCGAAATCAAGGATTGTGGAGAAGGTATTAAAAAAATCATGTGATTTAAGAAGCCAATCTTCCTTACTAATGGTAAGACAATAATATAAAAGGACAGCAAAATTTATATAACATCAATAAAAAAAA
>NW_018173965.1:0-228 GCF_001263595.1 Phalaenopsis equestris
TGAGAAAGTACTTAAAAGCAAATTAAGTTGCTTACACATGAAAAACTATAACCATTTGAAAATTGTAGGGTTGTGTCAGGCGAGTGACATTCTTTAATATATTTATTTTAAATAATAATTTTTCTTTAATATCAAATAGAAGCAAATTCAAATAAGAGGAGAGGACTGACTCGTTAAGCAGTTAAACCAGCCAAACAGATCTTAATCTAAACAAACGAGTTTAAGAAC
>NW_018173966.1:0-228 GCF_001263595.1 Phalaenopsis equestris
TATTTTGCTCCCTCAATTTTATGGCATAGCTCATGATACGTTATTTGCATGTGAGCCTTCTCACAGACACTTATTTTCATGCAGAATTGAATTTTTTTGCTTTTCTCTAAGTACTTTTAGAGTCTAGGAGAGTCTCATAGAAGAAATAAGATATGAGCCTGAGTTCTGAGGTGTTTAGTGCGAGAACCACATTGAGGGGACCAGGAGCAGATGCTCGAGCCCCGTATC
>NW_018173967.1:0-228 GCF_001263595.1 Phalaenopsis equestris
GGGGGACATGCTAATTCTTTTGTAAGTTTTGCTAAAGCGTCAACATGGGCATTCTCTCCCTGAGGAATCCTATAGAAAGTTACATTGGAAATTTGGTCGAGTAGCTTCATTGTGTACTGATGATATTTTGCTAATATTGGTTTCAAAATCTTGTATCATTCGACGACTTATTGGATGATAAGTTAAGAGTCATCACAGATGGAAATATCCATTATATCCATCGAGATT
>NW_018173968.1:0-228 GCF_001263595.1 Phalaenopsis equestris
TTTTAGATAAATATTTATGTTCAAAAATACTAAAATAACTTTGGAATAAATTGAAAAAAAATTGAAAATTACAAAATTCAGAAAATGGAATTATTTGGCCTTCAGCGCTGACATGGGCGCCGAAAACGCCCTCAACACGAGAACACATTAAACCCGCCTTCACAATTTACACTATAAAACTCTATTTTTATTTTTTGAGTCACCTTTAACCTCCAATTTTTGCACCTA
>NW_018173969.1:0-228 GCF_001263595.1 Phalaenopsis equestris
CAAATCTAATGTTATTATTTACATCAGAATCTGTCTGATGCAAATATCAACACTAATTTGCAACTCCTATATAGTGTCAGATCATATGTATTTACACATCTAACACCAAAACTTTAATTTTTATATATATGCCACCTTACATATGATTTCAAAGTCGTATTTTACCTTTTTTTAATGTTGAAATACATATGAAAGATTTGTATAAGATATGTAAATACATATGAATAA
>NW_018173970.1:0-228 GCF_001263595.1 Phalaenopsis equestris
AAGATTTGATCACTACTTTGGCACAAGAATATACAAGGAAATATTAATCTTGATTACCAAATTTTTATGAATAAATCAATTCAACATGTCAAATTTTAGAAAATGCATGTGAATACATAATTGTTCTTGTCATGGTGTTATATATAACAAATAAGATTCAAATTTGAGATACTATCAACTTTTGACGAGTATATCAAACAAATTAGGGGATCCTACTAATAATAGATT
>NW_018173971.1:0-229 GCF_001263595.1 Phalaenopsis equestris
GTGATTAAAATATGAGTAATTGATGCAGGATATCGCAAGCTTTTTAATCTTTCGCCAAGTGATTAAGTCCTATCTTTCGAATGGAATAAAATATCTCAAAATTCACTTTAAAAAATAGTTGAGAATTATTAGTTAGGGGATTTTATACATTCAAAATACTTAAAGTATGCTCTACCATATATAATAATTTTTAGAAATTAGAGTGAGAGAAAAAAAAATGAAAAAAAAA
>NW_018173972.1:0-229 GCF_001263595.1 Phalaenopsis equestris
AGATTGCCTAGAAATGAATAAATATATACATACCTAAAATCTTAAGCTAAAGCTAAAACTAAAAACTACATTACTCTAAACCTAAAATCTACATTAGTCTAAACCTAATCTTATGCATATACATTACTAACACTTGAACCTCAAATGTAGCCTACGTACCACTGAAATCTTATGCGTATAGATTCCTAACACCAAAACTTCAAATGTTACATACATACCAAAATTTAAA
>NW_018173973.1:0-229 GCF_001263595.1 Phalaenopsis equestris
GCTGACTCGTTTGCCTTATTTGCATGAGGATATCTGTGGTCTTTTTTGTAAAGCCGTTGTGCTTTAGTGAAGTGTTCTACATAGTAGCATTTATTCAGAAACGTCATGTTATCTGTTGTAAATTTTTTTCTTCTCTTATCTTTGTATTATTACAATATCACCTCTCTATACTAACTGCATGCATTTGTTATTGCAGGTTAATATGACACAAATTTCATCATTGTTAGGC
>NW_018173974.1:0-229 GCF_001263595.1 Phalaenopsis equestris
CTTTTACATTCATGGCAATTGAATTTCTCATTTCACATAAAAGCTGCCATATATAAAAAAAAACGAAAAGAGACGTACACCTTTTCATGTATGGCTCAATTAGTAGGTATGTAATATTTATGGTTTAGGTGTTAAATATGCAAATGTATGGGAATTGGATGGCATGGATGTATAAATTGAAGTTTGGATGTTAAATATGTAAACACATAAGAATTGCGGGCTATGTATG
>NW_018173975.1:0-229 GCF_001263595.1 Phalaenopsis equestris
TCATTTTACATTGCATTACTTTTTCAGCAAATCAAGTAGCCCTTAACTTATTTTGTTTTTCATTTATCAGATAATTTCACTTCAAACATATGATTAAATATCAACAATCGAATTAAGAAAATGAGCCTGACTATTTATTCAAGTACAATGTTTATTAAAGTGAATGGCCATCATAGTGATTTATCAGAATATCTACTTTAGAACAATGAAAACATTTTTTTAAGAAAAA
>NW_018173976.1:0-229 GCF_001263595.1 Phalaenopsis equestris
TTTTACAAAGTAATTCAAGATACCTGAATAAAGCCATCTCTAACAAGCTCTTCCATAGCTTTACCACCGATGCCAGTGGCATGAAATATAAGTGTCTCGTAGCCTTCGTTAGTCAATCTTCTTTTAACAGCAGTAACACAAGGAGTGGTCACACCAAACATGGTTATGCCAACTGTTGGTTTTCGAGTAATTTCTTCACTGGAAATATCAGATTCCAGCAACCTTCCAA
>NW_018173977.1:0-229 GCF_001263595.1 Phalaenopsis equestris
ATGGGCCAGCTAAAGCAATGCCCAGAACTTCATATTTGCCCAAATGGGTCAGCTAAAGCAATGCCCAAATGGGCCAGCTAAAGCGGCCCCAAACGGACCTTAGTGATTGGGGGAAGACGATGGAGAAATGATGGTTATATAATAATAGTTAGGTGAATATATTTAAACAATTAAAATTAGGTCAAAAAAATTTCAGCCGTTAGATTATAGTGATTGAACTGCTGTGATC
>NW_018173978.1:0-229 GCF_001263595.1 Phalaenopsis equestris
GCCTCAAATAAAGCCTAGAGTTGGTTCTCCAATAGTTGCTTCAAAAAATCTTCAAAAAGCGTCAAAATTCATTTAATCTTCTATAAAAAGTGGCTAAACCGACATTGGTGTCATTGTCGCCCATTTTTGCGTCGTCGACGCCAGTATTCCAAAATTTAATTCGTTGTTCTTTGTTAAACGGCGCCATCGGCGCGGAACAAATTTTTAACTTCTTTATTTTTGCTCCAAA
>NW_018173979.1:0-229 GCF_001263595.1 Phalaenopsis equestris
GATTTTCACATTCATGCTACAAACATTGGTACCACACTACCACTAACAATGCTTTGCAAGTATGACCAAATAACTTGGAAATTTATGTCCCTCAGAAGACGACCCAACGGTACGAAAACATTTTAATCACACAATTTAGATTGCCCTACTTTCCTCAAATTTTTTGTGCGAGACCTTGAAAGTTCGCAGCAAACATTTCTTGGATTACTTGCTACAAAAAATACCTCTT
>NW_018173980.1:0-229 GCF_001263595.1 Phalaenopsis equestris
CTTGTTTCTTTTTTTATGTGGATGATATGCTGGTTGTAGGGGCATATATGAAAAAAATCAGAAATTTGAAGGAGCAATTATCAAAAGAATTTGTGATGAAGAATTTAGGTTCAACCAAGAAGATCATTGGGGTAAGAATCAATTGGGACATTAGTTTATGTATACCGAAGCTGTCTTAAATAGTGTATATTAAGAAGATCATACAGAGGTTCAACATGAGTGAGGCAAA
>NW_018173981.1:0-229 GCF_001263595.1 Phalaenopsis equestris
TATATATATATATATATGAAGGAACCATTATATACATAGCAACCCAAAAATTGCTATTTATAAATTTAGTATTTTTTTATTCATTTTTTAAAATCTCACTCAAATATCGAAATTCATGATAAAATTTCGACTCATATTTTTCATTTTTATTAAATTTTGAGTAATTTCAATGATAGTTCAAAAATATCACATGAGTGTTAGATTTTATAAATAGTAATATTTCGGATGT
>NW_018173982.1:0-229 GCF_001263595.1 Phalaenopsis equestris
TCGCAGAGGAGACGCAGCAGAAGCAGGAAGGTGTTAAGCGGCTTTGTCGCAGACGAGACGCAAGCAGTGTTGTCAAGCGGCTCTGTTGCAGACGAGACGCAGGAACAAAGAGGACCGCAGCACTGCCTCCAGACGAGCGTGAACACAAATGCGAGACGACGCGAGACGAAGCGACGTGAGTAGATCCCGAAGCCGAAAGACGCTAGGGTTCATCATGGGGCAGAACCCA
>NW_018173983.1:0-229 GCF_001263595.1 Phalaenopsis equestris
AGCAGGAGCGCGGAGTGGGAGATCACGATGTTTCGAGATCGGGTGAGCGGACGCGACGGTCGGACCGGGCTCCACTTATAACAATTCTTTGGGTGTGATTCATGGGTGGATTCAAATTCAACAATACCATCGTTTTAACTTTTGAAAAAGTTAAATAGAACTTTTAATGCATAAGTGTGACAAATATATAAAAGCTGAAGTTTAGGTGAGGGATATGTATGTAAATCAT
>NW_018173984.1:0-229 GCF_001263595.1 Phalaenopsis equestris
TCATATATAAAAATAAGTTTATAAACAAAAGAAATTAAAAATACAACTTAAATCAAAATCCTTCCCAAGAAAATCCCTAGAAGTTTTGTCCAAGCCTTTTTGTCTTCACAAACACTCTCAATTCTCTCTTAGAAGTTTAATGACGAATAAATCTCTCACTTTCCCACTCCTCTTGCAACCCTATAAGAAAATTCCCAAGCCCTTGACTTTCTATCTCTATCTCTCCCTC
>NW_018173985.1:0-229 GCF_001263595.1 Phalaenopsis equestris
TTACATATCAAAAACCTAAACTTTCATATTTACATACCAAACATTTTAATATTTAATATTATATCACAAATATAAATATTATTAGCTTTTAAAAAATTAAAATATGCATTTTCAGGCATGTATTAGTTTATGACATCAAAATATTATAAATATATATGACAAATTATATATTTTGGATATGTAAATGAATAAGAATTGTGTGGTTTGTATATAAATTTAAAAAAAAAAA
>NW_018173986.1:0-229 GCF_001263595.1 Phalaenopsis equestris
GAATTCTCTGACCCGAACTCGACTCGAAAAATATTCGAGCCAACCCTAAGTCTGATTTTTCGAATCGAGTTTGAGTCGTGCTGGCATGTCGGGTCAACTTTTGACACCCCTATAGATACTTTTTAGGTGTATGTATGCTTTCTAACCATAGCCTCATTTAATAAATTTAATACCATGTTTAATGAGAGGCTCCAAGGACCTCCGCTGTATCACGGGGGTCGCCCCGGAC
>NW_018173987.1:0-229 GCF_001263595.1 Phalaenopsis equestris
ATATATAAAGAATGGGTCCGGGTGTGAGGTCCCCAACCCACCCTATTGGTTCAACCCCTGTCAGGTCTGTGGGCGACCCATGCACCTAAATATTTGAGTATCCCTTCCTTATAGCAACAGTTGTCAGTAGCAGAATTTGAACCCCATACCAGACGGGACTTACACCGCTGAAGAGGATGCTCTACCAACTGACTTGGGAACGCGGCAACTTGTGACACAGTGGTTACAA
>NW_018173988.1:0-229 GCF_001263595.1 Phalaenopsis equestris
TCCTAGGTTTATTTAAGTGTCAAAATAGTCCCCAAATATTTTAAAATTAAGGTCTAATAGTCTTTTATGGGGACTATTTCAACCCCAATTTTAAAATAGCCAGAGAGACTATTTCAATACTTTTATAAGCTCTGGGGCTAAAACGACCTCATGTAAATAGTCGGAGATTAGCTTGGCACTTTACTCATTTTATGAATGTAAACATTAAACTTTAGGTGTTAGATATGTA
>NW_018173989.1:0-229 GCF_001263595.1 Phalaenopsis equestris
AAAAAGACAGATAATAACAGTAGATGAACTCAAAATCAAAAATAAATAATTACATACAGGCCATCCGAAACATTGATATCCTCAAATTAATTAATTAGGCGATTTTTTTTGCACTATCAGTGCCAATGTATATACGCATGTCACAATTAAATCATTGAGAATTTAATTAAAAAAAAAAAATATGAGTTGAGGCTTTAACATGGATTTTGATATTTGAGTAAAAATTTGA
>NW_018173990.1:0-229 GCF_001263595.1 Phalaenopsis equestris
AGTGGGTGGATTATTCAGAAACCACCTAGGAAACTGCCTTCTTTACTTCCATACTCCTGTTTTGGTTGCTGATGTCCTTGAAACTGAGCTTATTGCTATCTATTGGGAAGTTAACATTGCAATAAATACTGGTTGGACTCATATCTAGATTGAAGTGGATTCTAAAGCGGTTATTAATTAGCATAGCACTGAGTAAGAGACACCTTGGCACCATTCTTACTGGATCCAA
>NW_018173991.1:0-229 GCF_001263595.1 Phalaenopsis equestris
AAAAAAAAAATGCCAAAATGATTCACAACCCTTACATTTAAAAGAAGTAATGTTGATGTGACTACCACATGCAAAAAAATATATGAACTTATTAGAGACAATTTTCTATAGAAAGTTCACCCAATACAAATTTGAGTTTTTTTTCTGGAAGTTTCATTATTTTGTTCTTCTTAGTTTTTGGAAATGAAAAGAATTAAAAATTTAATGTCCAACCATATCCACGTTGGTA
>NW_018173992.1:0-229 GCF_001263595.1 Phalaenopsis equestris
AAAATATTCCTTAAATATTTACATGGGGTATTTTAATGCCAGAGTTTATTGAAGTGCTAAAATAGTCCCTGACTATTTTAAAATTAAACTCAAATAGACCTCTATGTGCATTATTTCAACCCTAATTTAAAGAGTTTGGAGACAATTTTAACACTTTTATAAACTCTGAAAAAACGGTCAGGATTCAACATTTGTTCGGCATTATCTTCATAATTTTGATTTTTAATGC
>NW_018173993.1:0-229 GCF_001263595.1 Phalaenopsis equestris
TTAAAAGCTAAATTAGTGATTTTTTTTTTTTTTTTGGTGATGAAAGATTTGAGCATTATAAATGTAAAAGTCAAAGTTTAGGTGATAAATATGCCATCTTACGTATGCATAAAAAGGTGCATTTTCTTTTTTTTTAAATTAAAATGATGACATTCTTTACATGAATGGTTTGGATGGTATTAATGTAAAAAGTGAAATTTAAGTGTTGGATATGTAAATACATAGGAAT
>NW_018173994.1:0-229 GCF_001263595.1 Phalaenopsis equestris
AAAATCTCGTAGCAATGTATGTAAATATAAGAAGTACAATTGTTACGATGATTTTTGATGTGATGTTAAAGGTCTAAATGTTATATACGTAAATATAAAGGTTTATGTGATATACACGTAAACATATAAAAAATGTGTTGTTTACATGCAAATACCCAAATAAATGTATTTTTAAATATTTTATTTCCAAAATATTTAGGAATCAAAATTTTCTAATATATCTTCATCG
>NW_018173995.1:0-229 GCF_001263595.1 Phalaenopsis equestris
TTGATAGGTCATGAGTAAATTTTCATCATCTCATATGAATTTCAATAGATGACATAAACCTCAAGACAAATTTTTTAACAAAAAATATTCAAATTTCAATTAAAAATCATCCAAAACTTTAATTTTACCAAACTTAAATTCAAACTGAGTGGCTCGACACCTCAAAGTTGGTCCAATACAAATCAAATCAACTCTAGATCGACCCCTTAAACTATTTTTGGAAGTTTTT
>NW_018173996.1:0-229 GCF_001263595.1 Phalaenopsis equestris
ATCAGTCAAAATCTCTAAAAGAGAGTTTAAACTTGGATCCATTTTTTTAGCATATATCTAAATTAATAAAGGTCATTCAACAATTGGGTATGATGTTGGATATGTGTTTTTGGTGGAAAGTTGTGCGCTTGATATTTATAATTCCCCAGTTAAGGATAAACTTTCATGTAGTATGAGAATTTATGCATATGGCAAGCACAACTGATGGGATTTTCTTAAATTTAACCTT
>NW_018173997.1:0-229 GCF_001263595.1 Phalaenopsis equestris
CCCATCTTATATGCACGTAATAATTCTTCCATTCCAACAGAGCGGAGGTCCCAACTGGGAAGTGAAACTCGGCCGGAAAGACAGCCTAAGCGCCAGCCAAGAATCCTCAGACAACATAATGCCGAGCCCTAGAGCCAACGCCACCTCCCTCATCCACCTCTTCCACCGCTTCAACCTCTCCATCACCGACCTCGTCGCCCTCTCCGGCTCCCACTCCATCGGCATGGGC
>NW_018173998.1:0-229 GCF_001263595.1 Phalaenopsis equestris
GTCTCCCGCTTCCTTCTCGCGATAAAAGATTTTGGACGACTCTCCTTCATTTAGAGAAGTCATGGTTTTTGGTGTTCTTCTTCGGTCTTCCTCGGGATAGAGGAAGGTAAGTGCAAGAAGCAGTAGTTTCTTGCGGTGAAGGAAGAAAGAAGAAGAAGAAGATTCTTTTCCCTTGGTTTCTTCTTGGTGGCTTATGACAAAAGAGAAATTGGTTTTATTTCTCTTGTAA
>NW_018173999.1:0-229 GCF_001263595.1 Phalaenopsis equestris
TGCAACTCAAAGCCCATGTCTTCAAGCTAGAAGACTAACTGAAGTTGCGCACCACTTCAGTTTCTGAAGAGTAACACCCTTAGTCGGCATATCAATGTCAACATAGTCTTGTACCTTCAAGCTCTTTCTTAAGTTACTCTCATTTCTGCTTATAACTCCCACTATACGGGCAATATCCTGCCTCTATTAAAGGTTTTTTTTAACAAGTCTATTCGTGTATCTCTTACTG
>NW_018174000.1:0-229 GCF_001263595.1 Phalaenopsis equestris
TATAGAGCTAGATCAGACCAGGTCAATCAACTACAAGGAAGAACATCACTGCGATGGGAAATTTCAGTGACCAACTCAAGCGAATAGCCTTTTGTGTCGTCTTTAAAAGTTCACCAGGGGCCATCATTCAAGTGGATCTCGATGCAAGATGAAGAACAAAAGGTGATTATAAACTTGGATGGTAAGTTTGTATTGGTAAGCCTCCAAACGGACTAGTATTCTATCTCAT
>NW_018174001.1:0-229 GCF_001263595.1 Phalaenopsis equestris
TGCCTGTGAGAGTGTTTATATTTCAAAATTCTATCATAATATTAGTTTCTATGAAATAACCTTTTTTCTTCATCGGTCCATAATGTGGTAACTCTTACTTATTTAACACAAGACCTGAGTGTCGGTGTAATGGCTCTTGCACGTTTTTCACTGTATTCAGGTTATAAAATGCTTTGCTTTCATGGGACACCGTGACATTTATACATTGGAGTCTAAAGGCCTTCATTTG
>NW_018174002.1:0-229 GCF_001263595.1 Phalaenopsis equestris
CGAGTTGTGTTGTGTTACTGCAGACTACCGGCTCCCTTACTCACGTCACGCCAGCCGCAAAGCAGTGAGAGACAGTTCTACGGTTGTCAGAGGAGTGTTTCAGCAAGATGCAGTTTTTTTCGTTGGGTCGACATTCTGACATACTCCCATGCCGACAGTGATCGTGTTACGATGGTTTCCCAAGAAGACAGTGCCGCTGAGGACAGACGACGTCAGAGTTTTAAATTGA
>NW_018174003.1:0-229 GCF_001263595.1 Phalaenopsis equestris
AATAATTATAAATAATTTATGATTTTCATAGTATGCTTATATGTGTGTGTTTGACTATGATGGAGTTACTCATTATGGTACTAGTAGATAAATGTAAATGTTAATATATATGTGCACATAAATGAAAAAAGGACAGATATTAAAGTACCCTAACTGGTTAATTTTTTAAACAGTGTTCCTGTGAAGGTTGTACATATTTTTATACTGTTTTTGATGATATTGCACTTTA
>NW_018174004.1:0-229 GCF_001263595.1 Phalaenopsis equestris
GGAACTTCGTGATCTTAATATCATTAATAATAATGAACGTTTTATTTTTACCGTCACATTAGTAAAAAAAATGTTGAGGGGTTTTTAAAGAAAATCAAAGATGTAAAATTTGTGGGACCTGATAATATCCCAATTGAGTGTGCAAGTATTTAGGAGATTTAGGAGTTTATTGGCTAACTAAACTCTTTAGCATTATTTCAAGAACTAAAAAGATGCCTGAGGAGAGGAG
>NW_018174005.1:0-229 GCF_001263595.1 Phalaenopsis equestris
AGGATTTCTTGGGTTGGCTAACATTTGTTTATGTGGGCACATCCAATCCTGCTTGGTTCGAACTTTAGGACAAATGGGGGGAGATTTCAATATTTTCCTTCACCAATCGGAGAGATTGGGGGGCCTTAGGGTCATTTCTTCCTTGATAGAGCAGTTTAGTGAGGCATTGGCGGAAGCTAGTCTGACTGATTTGAGGTTTGTTGGCTCTAAATTTACTTGGAGGAGGGGG
>NW_018174006.1:0-229 GCF_001263595.1 Phalaenopsis equestris
GGGTGACCGTACAAATGGGGTGGTCAGTTGGTTGGTGCATGCAACTTCGACAGTGGCGCGCTCGGCTCGTCGATCCCGTTAAGATCTTTCTTGGTCATTCTTAATCATATGCTTGAAGTCTTAGAGTCCTTTATTTGTTGGAGAATACTGAAGAATTTTTTTTTAGCGTTTGGATCTATCGCTTTGTAAAGTCCAATATACGCTTTTAGGTAGAGATCACTTTGAAGAG
>NW_018174007.1:0-229 GCF_001263595.1 Phalaenopsis equestris
TCAATCCCTTTCTTTATGGTAATATTCACCTATGTGTTTCTGGTAATGCTTAATTTTATGTAATTGGCCTTGCATGTACCTAGCCTTACTGACATCCTTAGATGGAATTCCCAAAATTTTGGGAGTGCAATGATGAAAACATTAATTTGTGTTACAATGTACTGTTTTTAAGTGATTTTTTGCCTTAAAAGTATTAAATTTATGGTTATCACAGCTCTGTTCCGCACAA
>NW_018174008.1:0-229 GCF_001263595.1 Phalaenopsis equestris
TCTCTAACACTCATCAATCCAATAATCATACCTTCAAATAAAGACAATATAATCAAGTCCATGTATGCCTCAAAGGTTTATCTATAAGGGATCACACTTATACAATAGAGATAATAATTTTAGATCTTTTAATTCTTAGAAGAGGATGATCAATCAAGAGTTGTATCACAACATGATAGAGCTTAAAACTATTAATTAATAGTTTATGGTTGTTCACCAATATTTTTGG
>NW_018174009.1:0-229 GCF_001263595.1 Phalaenopsis equestris
TTGCTGATGGCAGCCTTTTATTGGAGAAAACTCTCTAACCAAGCAGTGGAAGAGGATGCTTTTGATTGGCTGCAAAAATAGAAGCTTCATTCACAATATTTGCGTTCTGTAATTGAAGCAGATCATGCTCAGCAGTTTCCACCAACCTGTAAGTATCCCGAAAGGTAAAATAATTCCAATGCTTGAGCACTTTACTGACCTTTTTATGCAGGAACCAAAGTTTGACAAG
>NW_018174010.1:0-229 GCF_001263595.1 Phalaenopsis equestris
ATGCTTTGAATATATTTTCGAAGTTGTAATTTCTAATAGCAGGACGTTAGGTTGAATCTTCATTCGTCATAATATTATTGTTTTCTTCTTTCTTAACCGAAATTAATATTCACATTTTATTGTCTTGTTCAAAATCGATATTCTTGTTTTTCTCTATATATCAAATATGTGTTTTTTTTTCGTGGAGGGTGAGTTACTATTTTCTCATTTTTGTGATACATATATTTAA
>NW_018174011.1:0-229 GCF_001263595.1 Phalaenopsis equestris
TATAATTTTTTCCATGCAGAAATAGGATGTTTCAAAGAAAATTTCTAACATAACCAACGTAATCCCTAATCCCTTGAAATTTTTACTGGAGGTGGATCTAGACTAGAGAATTCTTTGGAGCAAATTTCATTATTTTTTGAATTTTACTTAAATTTTAAGAATTATTTTAAATTCTTAGGTATTTATTAAATATAAAATATTTTTTATGGAGAAAATTAAGTTTTATATT
>NW_018174012.1:0-229 GCF_001263595.1 Phalaenopsis equestris
CTTTATCAATCATGGAGTTAGTAATCCAAGTTCACTTATTGAGAAAATCATTATACAAAGCATTGGGAAGTTCTTTGCTACACTACCGTTGTAGTTGTAGAAGCCGTATTAAAGGAGTTTTATGCTAACCAACATGGAATTACCTAACGAGTTGTCTTC
This sequence comes from Phalaenopsis equestris, assembly GCF_001263595.1. NCBI lineage: Eukaryota > Viridiplantae > Streptophyta > Magnoliopsida > Asparagales > Orchidaceae > Phalaenopsis > Phalaenopsis equestris. The sequence goes on from NW_018174012.1 coordinate 160, forward strand.
GTTTGAGGTAAGGTCGTACCATTTACTCCGTTTCAGATTAATGAATTGTATATGATAGAAAACATTTCAA
>NW_018174013.1:0-229 GCF_001263595.1 Phalaenopsis equestris
TTCTTCTTCTGAATCAGCCATATGAAGCCAGAAGTACGGTTATAGCCGAATTCCTCAATGTCTTCCAAGGGAAACAGACCCTTTGGAAGGCAGAGTTCTTCGAGCAATTCAATGGACTTCCTCCTGCAGATTTCATCTCCCTTGAAGATCTCGGCACCCTCCCTGTGGCTGTCGATTACTTGAGAAGCCATTAGGTTGATTAAAGAGTGTAAAAACTACTTGAGGTTTA
>NW_018174014.1:0-229 GCF_001263595.1 Phalaenopsis equestris
AATGGAAAACTATTCTTAACAAGTTACAAAAATACGAAATTAACCCTAAATAATAAATATCACTTCAACCTTCACTGATATACAAACAAACATAGAAAATGATATTAATATAAATAAATAATATATGAGAGCTCAAAATAAGCATCAAACAAGCCCTCATAATCAATAACAATAACATGTAGTAATGAGAAGCTATCATTTCTTGTCTTATTATTTATAAAAACATAAA
>NW_018174015.1:0-229 GCF_001263595.1 Phalaenopsis equestris
AATTTTATTATAAATCCATGATGAAAAAATAGAAAAAATAAACTTGAAGGCATAAATTGAGAAATTTACAAAAATGCCACAAGAATCCTACATCTTTACATATCTAATGCCTACGTTTACATAAATTAAAAAAAACTTTATTATAATGCAAAAAAATAAAATAAAATAATAATAATATTTCTTAATTTGAATATTAAAAATGCATGCAAAAAATACAAGCTTAGAATTA
>NW_018174016.1:0-229 GCF_001263595.1 Phalaenopsis equestris
AACTAGGTTGACCAATCTAAGGCTGCTAGGGCCAAACCTATTTAATTTTAAAAAGTGACTTAGGGGCCTTGCTCAAATACTACTCAAGAAATTAATTTCAAATCAAATTTAACTCATTCATCACCTCACCAATTTAAAGAGTGTTCAGTTCATGCAAAAGGAAAAAAAAAAAAGTAAAAACCCAACTTTCAAGACACATTCAATATTCAATTCAAATTAGCAGCCCTCC
>NW_018174017.1:0-229 GCF_001263595.1 Phalaenopsis equestris
TCTCTCTCTCTATATATATATATATATATATATCCTATTGCAGTTGTGCCTACTTAGGATACTAAAAATTTGGCAGCTACATCATTGTAGTAGCCAACTGTTATCTGTTCTAGCGTTAACAACACTTCCTCTACCCTCTTTTTGTCTCTTACAACCATAAAATTTCTTGCACCAAAAAATTGTCCGCCTACTATTCTACCTATCCAACATGAAAACAACACTTCCTCTG
>NW_018174018.1:0-229 GCF_001263595.1 Phalaenopsis equestris
AGAGAGAGAGAGAGAGGCCAGGAAAGAGAACAAGAGCCGGCCGGCCTGGGATATTTTTCATTATTGCATATGGGATCCACTTAAAGTCAATTTTCTATGTATTTATACCTGTAACACTTAAATTTTATCTTTTACATATACACTCGGGTGGAGAAAAAATAAGAATAAGCACAAATTCAGAAGAACACATAGAGATTTAATAAGGTTCGGCAAAGATGTCTACGTCATC
>NW_018174019.1:0-229 GCF_001263595.1 Phalaenopsis equestris
GGGTATTATGAATATAATGATTATGATTTTGGATAAGTTTTAACTGTTTCTAATGATAACATAACTGGCTTTGCTCAATCTAACTCTAATCTCGATTCCCAAACCGATCCTCAATTCATACTTAAGTTTGATGAACCTATTAACAGGAATGAAGAAGATGTCGACAACGCCGGTTACAATAGCACCGGACGTGAGGAGCCAGTCCTCGAGTGCCACTGTACACCACTTG
>NW_018174020.1:0-229 GCF_001263595.1 Phalaenopsis equestris
AATCTTGGAAGATTCATTGAATGTAGACACATTTTATATAGACACCAAGGCTCCTTTTAGAAAATTATAAAAAAAGAGTAGGATTGAAAAATAGAAAGATCGCCAACCCATTTCTCGTCACCCACAAATACCACCGACCCCACACACGCCGCCACCCCCCTTTTTATGTTTTTTTTGAGTGTTAGTTTGTATTCTAAGTGAAGGAAGAGATTCAAAGGAACTTCAAGAT
>NW_018174021.1:0-229 GCF_001263595.1 Phalaenopsis equestris
ATGAACCTCCCTTGTACCTCTTTGTAGAATTTAAATTTTCTTTTGTTCACTTTTCTTACTCTGTAATATTCTATTGTGCTTATGATTGGTGGATGTTAAGGAAGTTCCCTTATTTTAATAGCGACAGGAACCCAAGCTAGTGCTAAATCTGGCTCTAACGGAATGTATGATTCTGCGTCTAACGGGATGTATGTCCCTGTACCCCTCGGAACATATGGCTTTGCATCCA
>NW_018174022.1:0-229 GCF_001263595.1 Phalaenopsis equestris
AAAGAAACCATCTAATAAACGATGAAGCTTCCAAACTTTCATTTCACTGAAATTTAGGAGATTATTTAGCTAGGAAAAAAACTAATGTAAAATAAACAAATTAACTTTTGTGCTCAATTCGAAGGAAATATTATAAAATAAAGTTAATTGCCTTTTTCAATCATTTGCATTTCTTTTATAGTAATTTTACATGCATTCCAAACTACGGCAAGCAATCTCAAATAAAAGA
>NW_018174023.1:0-229 GCF_001263595.1 Phalaenopsis equestris
TATATATATATGTATTTATATGCCTCTCATTGATCTCATGATAAGGATATGACTTCTAAGATTCAATTCTTAAGGTGGTACAAACACTTATCCTCTTATTTACATATTTCAAAGCCTAGAAGTTAACACACTAAAACGTAAAACCTCACTCTTCTTCTTATTATTTATTCTCTCAATAAGGAGAAACATAATATCTAACAATATCTCCATCTTTTGCACTTTCCATCTA
>NW_018174024.1:0-229 GCF_001263595.1 Phalaenopsis equestris
GTCATTTAAAGTTATGATAGAGCCCATTTGGTAAGGAGTTCAATATTTTAGTCTTGGTCCTTAAAGAAATAATAACCTCACGTTATTAACATCGTGAGATAAATTAATATACTTAAAGGTTATACATAATTTAAATAAATTAGCAATGTGCAAATTAAACCCTTCTATAAGTGAACTCCCTAACTCTGAGTTTTTGACCATTTAGTTGAAAACTTATTTAAATTAAAAA
>NW_018174025.1:0-229 GCF_001263595.1 Phalaenopsis equestris
AAAGAGTAATAGTGAAGAGTTAGGGATAGGGAGGCCTCCCTCTCTAAGACTATCAACTTTTTTTACCTTGCCTCCCTTTCTCTCTCCCATGCTTTCTAGCTCTCTCTTACTCTCTAACTCATACTCTCTCTCTTACCATCTCTCTCTCCTATTCTCTCTCTTTCCATCTCTCTCTCACACCTACACTTTTTCCACTCTCTTTCTCACTCTATATCTTTCTCTCTATTAA
>NW_018174026.1:0-229 GCF_001263595.1 Phalaenopsis equestris
TGTGTGTGTGTGTGTGTGTGTGTCTCTCTAGACATACAAATAGATGTACATATAAATATACATACATACAAACATGTATACATACATAGAAATATGTATGTGTATATATAGATATCTATATTTATGTATATATTTATATGTATGTATATATGATTGTATGTATGCATATTTATATGTATATGTTAGAAAATTCATGTTTGAACTTTATAACACAAATTTTAAAAAAAAA
>NW_018174027.1:0-229 GCF_001263595.1 Phalaenopsis equestris
TTTTTTTTTTCTAATAAAAATAATTTCAGATTTCAATTCAAGGTCATATAAATTCAAAGGACCGTCTATACAAGACAAATCGTGTGATGCCAAAATTAGTTTAATTTGAGTCTTATCAAGCTTAGATGAATCAATTAAAGCATATTTAATGGTTTTGGATGATCGATTGAATGATAGAATGAACAAAAAATTTGACATATTTATAGTGAAATCGAGCGTCTCAATGAGA
>NW_018174028.1:0-229 GCF_001263595.1 Phalaenopsis equestris
AAATTTAGTTTGAAGATCATTAATCACTCAAAATTTATTAGAATTTTGGCTCAGATCAAAATTAACAAGCCGAGCTACGACCTAAAATTTTGGATTGAATTTTTTTTAGCTGAAATCGGATTGTTAGCAACCCTAGTGAGGTTAAGAATGTAAATTTAGCAAATATAGCTCGAAGATCATTAATTGTTTGAAATTTGATTCAAATTTTGGCTTGAATCGAGATCAGATA
>NW_018174029.1:0-229 GCF_001263595.1 Phalaenopsis equestris
ATGCAAAGAAATCAATAAGGGCAAAGACTTTAATTCAAGGGAAAGAAAGGGCAGAAAGAAAATTTGATTTCTACCAATGCTTGAAGAACCCTATGGATTATAAGAAGGTCAAACCAGTGCTCCCACCAAACAAGCCTAGATTACACTTACCGGTACCAAACATAGTTTGTGCCCATAGTTGACACTATCCAACTATAACTTGGTGCAAGATTTTCAAAGTTGGACCGGA
>NW_018174030.1:0-229 GCF_001263595.1 Phalaenopsis equestris
TTTTTTTTCATATATAACTTTATAATACGGTTGTATTATAAATATAAATATCAAATATTAAGGGTTTGAAATGTAAATACATAAGAATGGTGTGGTATATATGCAAATTTCTCTCCCTATCTCATCTTCTCACATAATCCTCCACCTAAAGATTATTAGGCTTTTATTAAGAGGCTAAGAGTCGTTTTGGGGCAGTTGCGGTGATTAAAAATAATCTGTTAATAAGCTA
>NW_018174031.1:0-229 GCF_001263595.1 Phalaenopsis equestris
CCCCCCCCCCCCCCCCTCTCGTGCTCTAGATCCCGTGATCAATCCACGCAACTTTCTCCTCCCCTCTCGATTCCTCTTCTTCTTCGCATGGCCACTCGACCGAGCGGCTCCCCAATCGTGAGACTTCAGCTGGCCGACATTTCTCCTTCTCGAGGCTACATTTCATTTTCTCTAAATGTGTCTTTTCGTTTCCTGTTACTTCATTCGGCCACGGCATCGTGGTAGGTGC
>NW_018174032.1:0-229 GCF_001263595.1 Phalaenopsis equestris
GTATCTTCTTAGAGGATCTACTCCAAATTGTGCTCCATCCACCCTTATCTGCATAAGGATATATCAGAATAATTGGCTAGACCGAAATCATATTTATAGAATGTCTTTCAGGTTCATTTAAATATTTTTTTGGAATTGTTATATTTTTATTTTTGAAATTTTTCTTGTGCTAATCCTTGAAGCTAAAATAGCCCTTTATGGCGTGTTCAAGTAATCTGTGGTAAGGGTA
>NW_018174033.1:0-229 GCF_001263595.1 Phalaenopsis equestris
AACATATTTTTAAATTTTAAATTATTTGATAAACAAAAAAGTTTTGTGAATTAAAAAAAAACAAATTAATTTTTAATTAATGTTAATTTATTGCTGCATAAAATTATTTGTTTAATATAAAAAATTATTTTATTTTCTGTTATATACATAAATACTACATAGGAACAAAATGATCATTTTCCGGAAACAACTGTCCCACAGGTGTTTTCACACAGCTGCAACAAAAAGG
>NW_018174034.1:0-229 GCF_001263595.1 Phalaenopsis equestris
ATATGATTTATATTTCATGATATATTTTTTATACTGCATATACTTTGACATTGTTATGCCATTTAAGTTATAGTTAATAATTTTTTATATTTATGACGTCTACCGATTCAACCTCTGGCTCAACTCCGGTTCAATTGTTGAACCTTGAACATCCTCCTCTTCCGGTTCAATATCTGGTCCGGTATTTAAAACCTTCTTATTAATACTAATGGATCTGCATATTATTTTG
>NW_018174035.1:0-229 GCF_001263595.1 Phalaenopsis equestris
TCGAGTTTGGGTTCGATCTGAAATTGACCCGACTCGAAACTGACCCACCTTTAACCTACCAATCCAAACCCAGCCCACATAACCCGTTTAACATAAAGAAAATTGTTATTTGGGTTAAAATTAGGCTGATTCCGGGTCAATTCCGGGTTAATACCGGGTTGATAGGAAAATTTTAACAAATTACAACATAAGAAAGTGTAATTTATATTTTAGTTTTCGGAAATAATTA
>NW_018174036.1:0-229 GCF_001263595.1 Phalaenopsis equestris
TATATATATATATATATAAGAATTGCCCGAGGCAATGATACGAGCTCCTAGTGACCCTCATGTGTATAATCACTCGATCTCGCACTGCAAGACAAATGCACTTAGGCAGGTTTAAACCCATGAGCCCAAGAGATTTAAGCTAGGCTGCACTACCAAAGAATCACGGTAAGCAGCACGTGCGCACACACATATATACACACACCCAATTCTGATGTATTTACACACTTAA
>NW_018174037.1:0-229 GCF_001263595.1 Phalaenopsis equestris
GTCATTTGTGTGCTTGCATGGTGTTTGTTTGTTATTGAGGTAAAGTGAAATTCTCCCTTGTGATGTCATATTCCCTAAGTGACCGAACACAACATTTTGGTGTCATATGTCATGCATGAAATTTTTCATGACCACCTTCATATGTCTGGTTGCATTTCCGAGTGTCCTCTCACACTCTCACTTCACTTGTGTGACTCTCCCTAGAGAGAGTCATCATGCCTCCGGGTCA
>NW_018174038.1:0-229 GCF_001263595.1 Phalaenopsis equestris
TTTAAAAGCCAAATCATCTACCATTTTGGTGTACCACACAGAGTGATTTCCAACAATGGGACAACCTTTAAGAGTATAAATATCAACAACTATCTCAAACGACATAGGATAGACTGGAGATACTCTAAGATTTACTATCCCAGGGCAAACAGACTGATCGAGGCCTTCAAAAAAGAGTTCGTGCAAATCTTAAGGAAAACATTGGACGAAAACAAAAGAGATTGGCATA
>NW_018174039.1:0-229 GCF_001263595.1 Phalaenopsis equestris
TGAGGTCGAGATTGCTTGTCATAATTCTAATGATGATTGCTACAACCCTAATAAATAACTGAAGCAAACCATAATCCTAGAATAGGGCAAGAAGTTGAGAAATGGGGTATTTTGGTTAGAAAATCTAAACTAATTTAGAATTTTGTTAATAAATATAGCTCATAAGCTAAATTAATGGAAATAATAATAGCCCTACAACAACAACAACAACAACAAGCCTTTTATCCCA
>NW_018174040.1:0-229 GCF_001263595.1 Phalaenopsis equestris
AAAAAAAAAGTTCAAAAATGAAGAAGTATTATCCAATTCAAGTAAAGGAAGTATAGATGACACAATAGAAGAAAAAAATGGCTAAAATATTAAAATATTTTTTAAAAAATGGATTCTAAATAAAGAGAAATAATCTAGAAGGCTCCACGCATAAGCATAATTCTTTTCCATGCTTGGAATGCTTGTGTCCAAGGGTATGCAATAAGTTTCAAAGATAAGAAAAAAAAAA
>NW_018174041.1:0-229 GCF_001263595.1 Phalaenopsis equestris
CGTGAATTCAACCAACTTTAAAGATTCATAATCTAAAGATTTCCTTAAGATGAGTGAATCAATCAGTATGTTGAGAATATTTGGGATCTTATGGATGAAAAGCAAATCCTAATATTTGGATTTTCTTTTTTGTGGATCCACATTAAGAGCGAGAGAAGTACATACCAGTAGTCAGTCTATAAATATTATTCCTACAAAGGCAAGTTTTGGCAAAAAGAGAGGCTCATCT
>NW_018174042.1:0-229 GCF_001263595.1 Phalaenopsis equestris
CTCCTTTGTAATTACATATCTAGCACCTAAACATACATTTTTTATTTATATGCTACCTTATCTATGCATGAGAAAAGATTCATTTCGCATTGTAAAAGTAAAAAAACAATCATATTTTTTATGTGATATGAAAAATTTGAGTAGTATAAATGTAAAAAAGTAGAGAGTAGGTGTTAGATACGTATATATAGAGGATTTGGGTGGTATGTATGTAAATGCCCTTTTGTTC
>NW_018174043.1:0-229 GCF_001263595.1 Phalaenopsis equestris
CACACACACATTTCTCTCCCTGTCAATCACCTCTTTTCAATCCAACGCTCCATTCTCTGGGCACGACTACCTGATAGATTTGGACTCAACATCCTAAAAGGTGCAATAAGTGTTGTTCGTGCTGTGAACAAGAAGACGAGCGAACACTAAGAGGAAACTCTTCAGAGACACACTCCTAGCAAAGAACACACAAGGGGAACTTTCACAAAAGCGGATTCACTTCCTTTAC
>NW_018174044.1:0-229 GCF_001263595.1 Phalaenopsis equestris
ACAGAATTCAAAGGCTTAAACTTCCATATGATTGAAACTTGCACACGCGATGTATGCATTTGAGATCCAATTTACTCAAAATTTCCATTTAAAAAACTAAAACATAAAATACCAAATTTTGAACAAATAAGATGAAAGAATTATTAGAAAAAAAAATTATGTAATACAAAACATCTTTCTCAAGCACTTCATGTGCATTATTTTAAAAATTTTTCACTTAAAAAAAACA
>NW_018174045.1:0-229 GCF_001263595.1 Phalaenopsis equestris
ATTTTCATGTTGTTGTTGCAGGTATATCAATTTTAGTTATTTAGAGCAAAAATAGCAAAAATGAGAAAATTTGGAGTCAAAATAATGAATTTTATGATTATGGCGCCTGAGCGCCACTTTACAGAGACCTGGCGCCTGAAGTGCCATTATTTAGAGAAGCGGCACTCGAAGTGCCAGAAACCAGAACAACGCAGACTTATGTAACTCGGCGCCTGAAGCATCATAATTA
>NW_018174046.1:0-229 GCF_001263595.1 Phalaenopsis equestris
TCTTTTTCGGTCTACCTCTACCTTTCGTAACAGAAATCATATATATCTGTAACATCTAATTTACTTAAGTGTGTATATGTGTATGTATTTGCTTGACATAAACTTAAGTCAAATAACATAAGAAACCATTCCTATTTATGATGCATAAGCTAGAAAACACCTTTAGTAAATCAAATTATTTTTCAATATTTCCCATTTTGACATGGTCAAGGCACCAATTAAAAAGAAC
>NW_018174047.1:0-229 GCF_001263595.1 Phalaenopsis equestris
GAAAATGAGTTTTTCTTTGCATAAAAGTTGTAACTCGAAAAACTATGTAATGTTTTCTCGTCTGTGGAACAAAGAACTGTACTTATAATCACCAACTCATAGTGAAACATTTTAATTGAATAAGATGTCATTGTTTTTTCTACTGATTATTTACTTTCATGTGAGTGTGTGTTTGGATTCTCATACAACATTACAATAATAATTCATTACTTTGCCGCTACGAATTATC
>NW_018174048.1:0-229 GCF_001263595.1 Phalaenopsis equestris
TAATTTAACTATAAAATCAATATATTTACACTTTTATGCATATCAAAATCATAATATTGAGAAATTGATAAAAATGAAAAATACGGGTTAGAGTTTATGATGAATTTTGATATTTGAAATGAGAGAGAGTGATTGATTTGTAAATAACAAGTTTCGGCTGGTTTAAATGAAATTGACCCAAATTAAAAATATACTTCATGAATTTTGATATTTGAGTGAGAATTTGAAA
>NW_018174049.1:0-229 GCF_001263595.1 Phalaenopsis equestris
AGGATATAAGTTGTATAGCATTCCTTCTCAAAATTTACGCATAGACATCTGACATTTCTGAAGAATGGTAAGGTATCCATTCTCTCCTTAGCTATAAGAAACATGGTGTTCTTTAAGCTCTCTCTTTGAGAAAGGATATAAGTCGTGCAACATTCCTTCTCAAAAATTGACATACTAACATTTAACACTTCTATGAAATGATATAAGACCTCCGTAGAAGGAATAAGAC
>NW_018174050.1:0-229 GCF_001263595.1 Phalaenopsis equestris
AAAATGATCAATTCATGGATTCCTCTGCTGCAACTCCAACATGATTCAACCAACACCTGTCTTCGTCAACAGGATGAAGGAAATTAACATCCTCGCATCTTTAAAATTTTTGATGTCACACATGAAAATAATATCCACCGCGTCGTTAACATATGACAATTATCAGGTATGGAGAGTTCAAATTCTCGAACTCTTTATTATCAATGGATTTAAGACATTCTTGAAAAAA
>NW_018174051.1:0-229 GCF_001263595.1 Phalaenopsis equestris
TGATCTGTGTTAAAACATATTGCTCCTCATCTTCATTTATAGAAAGAGTGATAGAATGCTTCCAAAAAAGCCAAATTTTATTATTTGTGTTGTTATAGGAATGAAATCTCTCAAATTTATTCAAAATCCTATTTTTATTGACACAGACTAGGGGTCCAAAATAACAAAAATGAGAGTTTTATGGATCATAGAAAGATGTTTTAGCCTATTAAAGGAGGAAATGTCAGCC
>NW_018174052.1:0-229 GCF_001263595.1 Phalaenopsis equestris
AAATTCTTCTCTGATGTATAAATTGACCCTTGAGTAGAGTAACAACAAAGTTTTAAAGTCTTTAGAACTCAATTAAAGTAATTATGGAGTAAAGAATCCTAGGGGTAAAATGATAATTTTGAAATTTGATAACTTAATTAAAGTTTAGGTCAAAATAGAGGGAGAGGGTACTTAATTAGGATGATTTGACCTTGTAAGTGACTGAAATTCACAGGGTAAATAGGGTAAC
>NW_018174053.1:0-229 GCF_001263595.1 Phalaenopsis equestris
AAAAAAAAAAAAGAAAGAAAGAAGTTTTAGGAGAAGGTTTTGCTTTGATTCCAACATACTATGTTACATCAGCCACATATTTATAGAAAATGCAATCATATTCATATATAGCCACAATGCAAAAGTTTAGGAAGCCTTATCTTAAATTTTCAATATCATTTTATACTGAGATTCTCTCATTGAAAAATGATCAATTCAAAAAGTAAGAAATAAGTTGAGTGAATTTAGA
>NW_018174054.1:0-229 GCF_001263595.1 Phalaenopsis equestris
GGAGTTTCTAGAGTGGGAAGCCATGGGAATTAAAAAATGGTGACTCTTCCCTCGTTTTCCCTCCTAAAATATTTTTTGGAGTCAGTTTTTAAGAGTTATAAAAACCACCAGAAACTGACATTTGACACGTTTAAAACTTTTTTGGACCCATGACACATCATGCGTCAGCTCTCTAGAAAGTGGAGCATCATGCGCCAATTCCAGAATTTTTGTTGTTTCAATTTTGATC
>NW_018174055.1:0-229 GCF_001263595.1 Phalaenopsis equestris
ATGCTAGATTTGTAAATAGCAATTTTTTGGCCTTTGGGTGCTATGTACGTAAAAAGCCCTAACCTTTTAAGTTGATTAGGCTTGGGTGCCTCTCCAATTGGAATGTATCTGATCAGAAGAGCAATTGTGCAGTTTAGAGTTGCCATGTTGGCTTGATTTGGGTTCTTACAAATACAGTTTGGATTTAGTGCTTTATGTTATATTGTGGGATTAGATGTTCATTTTTATT
>NW_018174056.1:0-229 GCF_001263595.1 Phalaenopsis equestris
AATGCCGAGCTGGCTTGATTATATTAGATAATTATGGTCTTGTAGTTTTTGGTTATTTCTAGGTATCAACAACACTCATAAAAATAATGATGAACTCCCTTACTTTGTCAAACTAATCACAACCAATTACTAATAAGCAATGGTTCAATCTTCACCATTCCCACTTAACAAGCCAAATGCTCTACTGCAATTCAGTTTTTAGATAAAGCTATTATACAAAAAACATATT
>NW_018174057.1:0-229 GCF_001263595.1 Phalaenopsis equestris
TTTTTTTATCATTGTGTAAATGCTAGTGTCTTCTGGAAGCGACATGTTGTATAGCATGAAAACACTGAAAAGTATGTTAGGGCAACTACACCGACCCCGGGAGCAGTGTCGAAGGGTTCCCACATTAGTTTATAAAACTAATATTAAAATAGTATCTTGGAATATAGCTACTCTCACTAATAAATTAATAGAATTAGTTGTTATTATGATACATAGAAACATAAATATA
>NW_018174058.1:0-229 GCF_001263595.1 Phalaenopsis equestris
GAAATAATTAACTTAATTTAAAAATAAATTAAAAATTTTAAAAACTTCTATCGAATGGTGATATAATATTCGTCAGAATTCTTTCAAAAACTTGTATGTATTAAAAATATATATATAAACTATTTTTACATGTGCAATGGGCACAAATAAAAATACTATTTTGCCGAAGTTTCATATGTATAAAATTAAATAAGTTGAATCACACTTATGCACTCACAGATGAATATAT
>NW_018174059.1:0-229 GCF_001263595.1 Phalaenopsis equestris
GGCCTCATTAATAATCTCCAACAAGAACTCAAAGGAGGTTCCTGCTAATTTTTTTACATCCATGACTTGAGTTCTTAACATCTCAATTTGGTGTGGGAGGCCAGGGAGGATGAAAGACTCAACCTTGTCAGCCAATAAGTGACGACACCGATCGAAAGCACTGAAGGCACAAGCTGCAAAGTTGCCAGAGCCGTTGAAGACAAGCCGCGGAACACCTCGCGCGGCTGCA
>NW_018174060.1:0-229 GCF_001263595.1 Phalaenopsis equestris
TTAGAGCAAATGGGGGTAATTTTGGGTAATTTTTTTAAATTTAGGGTTTTAAGGGTAATTTAGTAATTTTGAGAAAGTTTTGGGGCAAAATGCTAAATTGGGTATTTTGTTAAAATTGGGGATCTATAAGATGTTAATCATAAAGATACCCTTTTTGAGCGATGAAAATAAGGGAGCTCCCGCTATAGATCTTTCATGTGTTGGTCTTAACCAAACTCCAGCCTAAGGC
>NW_018174061.1:0-229 GCF_001263595.1 Phalaenopsis equestris
CACGCCTATCCACCCTCTCCTTGTTGTCTAGTTGTCTATCAAACCTACATCCCTACTTTTGCTAACACCGCCCTCCCATTGTCCTCCCGCTTTCCTGCAGCTATCCAGTCGCAGGCCATCCTTCCCTAGCTGCCCCAAAACCACCCCACCACCCACAACTCTCAATTTCCACCACCTCGAGTAGCAGCCCACCATCTTCGAACCTCGCTCTAGTGGGTATTTGTATTTT
>NW_018174062.1:0-229 GCF_001263595.1 Phalaenopsis equestris
AATGACTTATTAGATATAATATAAGACAAATAAAATGCGACACTATTTTAAGACAAATAAAATGTGACACTATTTTCACGAGTTATAGAATTAAATTACCTCGTCTTAAAAAAATATATGTATAAAACTTTACTTTTTAATTTTAATGCAAAGATGAAAGTGACGAGATTACGATTAAGAGTCTAATTTGTTGGTATAAAATAGTTATAGATATAACAAAAAAATTCAT
>NW_018174063.1:0-229 GCF_001263595.1 Phalaenopsis equestris
GTCCATAACCGTCTCGGGCGCTGTCAGCGTCGATCTGGGTGCCATCGGTGCAACTTTTCATTGCTTCTCTAGACTCGAGCGCTGTTGGCACAGGTCTGGGAGCCTTCGGCACCGATTTGTAGCAACTTCACTGTTTTGCTTCGTTTGGCTCCGTTTTAACTCCGCTTCGCCTCATTTCAGTTGTGTTTCGTTCCTAAAAGACATACTTACAAAATAAGCATGAAAATAA
>NW_018174064.1:0-229 GCF_001263595.1 Phalaenopsis equestris
GAATCAAATTGAACAAAAAAATTTCAGACGTGAATCTGGCCTCTGGTACCGATGGCGCCAGAATTGGTGCCGACGGCGCCCGACTAACTGGCCATGGAGTTGATGGTGTCATCGAGAGTGTCGACGACATCCATTTTTCACGTGCTAAACGGTTATGGTGAACTTTTGCGGAATTTCACTCCATAATAACTGTGGAGAGGTGTTTTTAAAGTCCTAAAAACTGACTTAG
>NW_018174065.1:0-229 GCF_001263595.1 Phalaenopsis equestris
CCATTATAAAAAGTTTGAATGATTAATCAATCTAGTAGAGCATGATGTGCACACTTCTTAAGAAGCTCCTTAAATCGTTCTCAAGCTTTGTATATTGATTCATTTTCATACTGACAAAATCTGGTAATATCAATACTAATTTTAGCAATTTCTGAAGGTGAAAATATTTAGCTAGGAATATCTAAGCTAAATTACCCCAAGATCTAATAGATCCATGTGCTAATAAATT
>NW_018174066.1:0-229 GCF_001263595.1 Phalaenopsis equestris
GAAGTCTTCCACTAACTGTAAACAATGGATTGCCATTCACACTAGATTTTCTATTGCTCATACTCCTCTTAAATACCTTGTTGTGTTGCTTATCAGGGGAGGGGTCAAGCAGACTCAGTTGATGAAGTTCTTCTCAAGATAAAGTCTTATCTTGCTTGTTGGTCTCACTCCTTTCTCTCCAATGGGGGAAAAAATACCCTTCTAAAAAGCATCCTCACAACCTTCCCCA
>NW_018174067.1:0-229 GCF_001263595.1 Phalaenopsis equestris
GGTGTCCCTAGAAGGTGGGAAAGAACTCCAGGGAAGTCAAGGCGCTAACTAGAGGCGCGAAGCGAGAAGATGCGCTACTTAGGGTAGGTCACTCCATAGGGAATTGAAACTCTAGAATCTAGACTATTACCGATTTGATTGAGGAGAATTCCTTTCTAGAAGAGTCAGGAGCAAGGCAAGTTTGTATTGAGTATATGGAGTGAACGTACTAAGCCTTGAGGTAGGATTT
>NW_018174068.1:0-229 GCF_001263595.1 Phalaenopsis equestris
TTTTTTTTTTTTGTGCTCCTGGACAAAGTTTAAAGTTAAAGAGAAGCCAAAATTTATTTTGTTATTTGATACTCCTTTTTTCCTCTTTTTGTATGCTTGTTATTAATTTTTTTTTATATTTTTATGTTTTAATTATTTATTTTCTCATATTTGCCTCTAACAAAACACGCTGCCATGGTTGTTGTCATCATCTCCATCTCTATTAGGGCTGCAAAAGCTCGTTGTTCGG
>NW_018174069.1:0-229 GCF_001263595.1 Phalaenopsis equestris
AAAAAACGCCGAATCTAACATAAAGTAAGTTTTTGCCTGTTTCGTGATTTAATTCGGGTCGGGTTCATGATGAACACACATATTAAATTTTTCGTGTTGATTCGGGTCGGGTCAATTTTCTTTTTTAATTCTTATATGCTGTGAGACTCAATTCCACTTGTACTCTACTCATTGGACTCCCCACCCTGAAGCAATATAAATTCTTGTTTGAGAGCACGACAGTTTCTTT
>NW_018174070.1:0-229 GCF_001263595.1 Phalaenopsis equestris
GTTAATTATTAGAGGTTATCTTTCCTTTCCATCCAAATGATGTATATTTTTATAACAAATTCCTATATTTTTTTATAAGATTGGTTTTTATTTCTCAATATTCTAGAATGTTCTATCAGTCTTAAGCAGAAGATTTTAGGATATTTATGTTAAATGATAATAGTATAGAACATTTAATTATAAAGAATGTAGAGTATGTTTTTATTGAATGAAATGTGAGAATTTAGAC
>NW_018174071.1:0-229 GCF_001263595.1 Phalaenopsis equestris
TTTTTAGCACTTAAGTACTAATCAATAATGAAATTTATAAGCCAAACCTACAAAATTCAAACAATACTAAAACCAAATTTGAAATTGTGGGACTAAGTCTACTTATGAGATAATAATGAACTCACCATGCAATGCAACATAAACTCAAGCCGTAACGTCCAAGATTAGTTTGAAAATGACATGTTATGTAGACTACTATTTATCATGTCTCCTTTGACAATATATAATA
>NW_018174072.1:0-229 GCF_001263595.1 Phalaenopsis equestris
TTTTTAGGACTTAAAGCAAAAAGGAAGATAAAAGGATGAAATTTGGAGTAAAAATAATGTTTTTGAAGAAGTACTCAATGCCGAACATGCCAAGGGCAGAGCCGACGGTGCAGAATAACAGAACAACTGAAGTTTTTACTTAGCGCCGACGAAGCTAAAACTAGCCCCGACGGCACCAAAGGTGGTTCAACCCATGTTTCTAGAAGGTTCAATGTATTTGGATGATTTT
>NW_018174073.1:0-229 GCF_001263595.1 Phalaenopsis equestris
CCGCTTTGGGGAAGAGTTGGCTGCCGTGAAGGTTGTATGGTATCTTTTACTGGTTAAATTACTTTATGAGCCATGATACCTTTAAATCCTAAATTAATTGCGGATTCTAGGTTATTTACCAGGGCGGCAGGCTCGAGGTGAGAGTGTGGGCATTCATTGTAAACCAACCCGGTAAATTTTAAGTAAATTAATCCTAAGTTAAGAAGATTAATTTGATTAACATAAATTA
>NW_018174074.1:0-229 GCF_001263595.1 Phalaenopsis equestris
TTTTTTTTTTTTCGTTACCTCCATTGATTTTAGTGGACTCTGCATGTAACTCTACGTGGAGAGTCCTGTTGCAATATTTTTTTTTCATATAAGAGGGTATATATCACTTTTTTTAAAGTTAAAATAACTGTATTTGTTATGTGCTATGAAAGATTAAGCCCGTATAAATGTAAGAAATAGGTTTTATATGTTATATAGCTAAATACATAGGAATTGAGTGGCATGCATG
>NW_018174075.1:0-229 GCF_001263595.1 Phalaenopsis equestris
TGATGCTCAGGGTGTTTCAAAATTTTTAATCAAAATATTTTTATAAGATTTAGAATGTTGAGAATAATCATTTCTGATGGAGGATCTCACTTTTGGAACAAACAAATTGAAAAATTGGTGGAAAACTATAAAATTATACATAGGATTGTAATTGCTTATCATCCCTATACTAGCAGTCTAGCAGAAGTATCTACTCGTGAAATCAAAAGAATTTTGGAAAAAACTGTAA
>NW_018174076.1:0-229 GCF_001263595.1 Phalaenopsis equestris
TGGATGTGCACAAGTTTACCTTAATTGGAAAATTCCACCTTGGGCATCCTTAGATGGAAGTTTTTAGAAGAGCCTTTGATGATTTCAGATTAGTTGGGAGTTAGAAAATTGGACTATTTGATGGTAGGCACATCATGAACCATCTTTCAACTAAAGAGGACTATGATCAAATCTTATAAAAAAAACTACATTGCTATAGGGGATGTTCAAATTAAAATCCTTAAATGGT
>NW_018174077.1:0-229 GCF_001263595.1 Phalaenopsis equestris
TCGGCTAAGCTTCATTACCTTCCTACCTTAGATTATAACTAGTCAGAGTCTCTATCACCTATAGGCCGAAGAGTAGGCTAAGATCGGATCGAGAGCTTCAATAGCAAAGAGGAGGTCCAGTTCCCAAAGCTGACCCCCGAACAGCTGCCGGACTGCTCTACTTACCTTCTCTTTCTTCGGTTTTGCACTGAGAACACAATTCATCACCGTCCTTCTCACAAGAGGGCAA
>NW_018174078.1:0-229 GCF_001263595.1 Phalaenopsis equestris
ATGTTCTTTTTGGTTCTCTGGTTACGGGTGGCTTGTATAGAGATTCTGCTTGTGGATGTTATTTTCCGGGGTATTTCGATCCGATTCTATTTGGACATATACTTTTGACTCATCACACGAGGATTACCCCTATGCAAGTCTTCCGT
Organism: Phalaenopsis equestris; assembly: GCF_001263595.1. Lineage (NCBI taxonomy): Eukaryota > Viridiplantae > Streptophyta > Magnoliopsida > Asparagales > Orchidaceae > Phalaenopsis > Phalaenopsis equestris. Next base: position 147 of record NW_018174078.1, read on the forward strand.
CTCTTTTCTTTTGATTTATTTGTCTATTTGTTGTCGTACATCATTTTACTATTCAATTCCTCTCCTCTTCGAGTCATTCATTT
>NW_018174079.1:0-229 GCF_001263595.1 Phalaenopsis equestris
GGATAGTGGGAAGAGGGGATGGTTTACTTACCGAATTAGGGGACTCAATGGATGGTGCACTTACCGGAACAGGAGACTTCTCAGTGACAGGACCAGTGGGGGGATCATACATAAGGGTAGGATAAGGGACAGTGTCTAAGAACTCAAGCTCCGCCTCACTTGGGGTCGAGCTAGGAAAATATAGAACACTTTCCAAGGAGACATCAACATTCACATAGATTTTGTTGGT
>NW_018174080.1:0-229 GCF_001263595.1 Phalaenopsis equestris
TTTTTTTCTTCTTCTTTCCACTATAGAAGATGCCAGAAGTAGAAAGCCTCCCAAAGCTAGGAGCTGGACATTTTTGTCTTTCTCACTTGAACCATCGGCCATAGATACTATCGTAAAATGTTAGAATAACTTGAATGGAATGTCACAACTCAGACTTCATACTCTTATTTATAGGGTTTGATTGGCATGGAAAACAATGGAGGATTTATTATCAAGTTAATTTTCTCAA
>NW_018174081.1:0-229 GCF_001263595.1 Phalaenopsis equestris
GACGGTTACGGAGACCACCAGTAGGTATCGTCGAATCTTTAGTTCGTAACATTTTAAGAAATCTATTATCTCATCCTCCCCTACATAAAGGGAAGAGAATGATTTATCTATAGTTTTGGGGAGGGGGATATTTTTGACTTTTGGCAAATAACTTTTTCAACCACCCGATTAGATGACTTATATTGACCCGCATTAATCATAGAGGTATTTAAATGATTTGAGACCTTAA
>NW_018174082.1:0-229 GCF_001263595.1 Phalaenopsis equestris
TGAGTGAGTTCTAGGGTGAGTGAGTTTTAGTTGGGATTTGGTAAAGCGTTGATGAGTGTCAATTATTGTAATTGCATTTGTGCTTTTGTGTTGAGTAGATCAGACCTCCTCCTCTCTCTCGTGGACATAGGCTTCATTCCATCCATACACAAAAATCTTAAGTGTTCCATTTATATTTCATAATCTCATAGCGATTGTTTTGTGGTTCATTGTATTTGCTCCAAATTAA
>NW_018174083.1:0-229 GCF_001263595.1 Phalaenopsis equestris
TATCATACCCAACTCCTGATTGCTCACATAAAGTAAAAATTAAAGCAAGGTATCTTAAACTCCAATAGTCCCATCTCTAAAAGAATTATGGGCATTATGATAAATGAGAGCACTGATGTTTCTTCTCTTCATTTTTTGAATACATAAATTTAAAGTAGTTGTCTCCTTAGTGACTTCACTCAGATGAATTGTTTGAAGGAGTCGAGCAGAAATAAAATAATGTCAAGCT
>NW_018174084.1:0-229 GCF_001263595.1 Phalaenopsis equestris
AGCATTGAAATCAAACCATACAAACTAACACTGAAGGCTAAATATTAAATTCTCAACATATAACATAAGTAATGCTAAATAATAAAAAGTAAATGAAATCCAACATAAACGCATAACAAATATAAGCAATAATAATTACAAATTTCATACTAAAATGAGTTCAAACATCTTCTTCAATTTCGTCTTCTGGAATGTTTACCATGGATTGATAGTGAACGTATAAGTTGTA
>NW_018174085.1:0-229 GCF_001263595.1 Phalaenopsis equestris
TTCTATCAGTTAAAATAATAAATTGTGATATCTACCATGTGACACCAACGCCTATTTTTTCTGTCATTATAAACCTGCAAATGCTCGATCTTTTATACCCTTTCCTTAGATTTTATCATTTTACTGCTGATGTCCATTTAACTGATTCGCTCGTCTCAGATCAATGATAAAGTGACAATGGATTTATCTTTTATAGAAATATGAGCATTTAATTCCATGCAGGCGTTGA
>NW_018174086.1:0-229 GCF_001263595.1 Phalaenopsis equestris
TGGTTGGAAACAATGGGATTTAACTCAGGAAAGCCGAAGGAAGCTCTATGAGCAATTTGGAAGGCTCTTCCCATGCAATTGGCAACACTCTCTCTTTGGCCATGAGAGGGAAGCTTTAAATAGCCATGGCAATGGTGGCCAGCAGAGCAATCCACTGGGTGGAAAATGTTGCTTTTGTGGAGGGATGAACGACGCCAGTGGCCAATGGGAGTTGGCCACAGTGGATGGG
>NW_018174087.1:0-229 GCF_001263595.1 Phalaenopsis equestris
ATAACCTTTGATTCAAACCAACTTGAACCTAACTCAAGTCAAAACTTCAGGTTCAAAGCAACTTGAAACTAACTCAACCTAAAACCTTAAGTTCAACCCAACTTGGACTTAAGTTAACATCAACCCTTAGGTTCAAACAAACTTGAACCTAACTCAAATTAAACCTCCAGATTCAACCCAACTTGAACTTAACCTACTCTTAGGTTCAACTCAAGACTTTAAGTTCAAC
>NW_018174088.1:0-229 GCF_001263595.1 Phalaenopsis equestris
CAACATTTACATTGATGGTTGCAATTCATAATCAGTCAAGAAATTATTGGGATTTCATTTCTTCTATTTAGCTTTTATTCAATACAAACACAGGCTATATGATTAAGAAATATTAAAAGTCAATATAGATGGAAAAAAAAAAAATCATTTTTTAACTGTGGGATGTGATATCGATTATCGGCCTTCTGAATGAAAGGGAGCATTTTTTACCATATTAAGTTTTAATTAC
>NW_018174089.1:0-229 GCF_001263595.1 Phalaenopsis equestris
CAAGATCAAACTAATACGTATGACATATGGTGCAACCCATCCAAGGCAATGACCTAATCGAGCGAACTAGACATGGTAAGTGTAGGACTTGAGCCGAACGGTAACTCAGTAAACTATCAGAGAACAATCTTACAATTATAGAATGAATAGTCATCACTATCAGGCACAAATCACAAGATCATTCCGTATATAATATATATATTTATGTACACACACACACACACACACA
>NW_018174090.1:0-229 GCF_001263595.1 Phalaenopsis equestris
ATCATAAGTACAAATCTAAACCGAAAAAGTAAAATCGTCCAAAGTCCTAAACTGCTTGCATGTCTATAGTTAATATCGGACAAGTGTCACAAGCCAACTTCATAGAAAATAATATAACTTCAAAGAAAAGAAGAAGATATAACTCAAAACAAAACTAAATGTCAATACGTGATTCTCCTAATCTTCATAATCTTGTTGTTTTTATGAAAAAACAAATAAAGTCAAAGAC
>NW_018174091.1:0-229 GCF_001263595.1 Phalaenopsis equestris
GAGTTTCAGGGGGTCCCTGAATGCTGCTACAGGAACGCATGAATTCGGATTGGGGAGTGTGCGGGAACTGACAAAATTGCTTCAGCGAGAGTTGATGTTGGTATTGGAAACGTATTCAGTTCTTTTCTACATACCGTGATCCGGTTAGAAATTTTTGACGAAATGCTTAGGTGCGAAGCAATGAAAAAGAAACGGCTGATCCACTCACGATCTACTAAAGGTAAAGGAA
>NW_018174092.1:0-229 GCF_001263595.1 Phalaenopsis equestris
TTTTTTAGAAGGAATTGCATATTTTTATGCATGGTTTATGGGACCAAGGTGTTATAAATGTAAATATTAAAATTTAGGTTTTATGTTTAAGTATTTCTGTAAGAGTTGTGGTATGTATATAAATTGACAAATATTTGCTATAAATGATATGAAATTACTATTTATTTTGCAATATAGTGTTTAAAGATTTATGCATGTCCAGAGGGTGAGTGATGGTTCATGAATACGC
>NW_018174093.1:0-229 GCF_001263595.1 Phalaenopsis equestris
AAACCATATTTTGATAGTCAAAAAGCAATTTTTAAGGAAACTATAATGTTGGGTTACCCGACTAAAGGCTGGGAATGTTTGGGCTGACAATACTAAACTAAGCGCTTTGTAAGAGGCGACCCATAATTATCGTTGTTCAGTTTATATCTATGTTCTTGTTTGGAATTTTTTACGTATATGCATTTGCTTACCCGAGTGGCGAGATTGGGAGGTTGATCGTCGCCAAAAA
>NW_018174094.1:0-229 GCF_001263595.1 Phalaenopsis equestris
CTCTCCCACAAAAGAAGGTCAATGGCCTACAACCAATTTCAAACCAAAAAATTAAATAACTTTTTTCAAGTTATAACATCTTCCAAACTTAAATATTTGCATTACGTAATAATAATTTTTATAAGTATACACTGACTCTTATACTACCATCATTAAAAAAACATCTAAATTTTGAAATGAAGGGTGATGGGGCTAGCCGCATAAAATGGATGAATAAACCATATAAATA
>NW_018174095.1:0-229 GCF_001263595.1 Phalaenopsis equestris
AAAAAATTGCATTTGAGCCGACTCATTTAAAATTTGAGCTGGCTCGAAAATCGAATTGTTCCACGCCCGGTTAGATCGAAATTCAGCAAGATCAATTGACGATCCATGATTGAAATTCGTATCGATGAGTATGATTCTAATGATGCTTTGGATGAAGAAATTTTAACTATATCCTCAAAGGAGTCGTCAGAGGAGGTTAATTAAGATGTGTAAGTTAACCTAACTACGT
>NW_018174096.1:0-229 GCF_001263595.1 Phalaenopsis equestris
AGGTCAACTCGAGTTAGGTCGGACACAAGAGAACTTATGTTTAACTAAGTCTAGGTTAGGTTGGACTAAGGCTAGGTCTAGGTTGGGCTAGGCCTAGAGAAAGTTCAAGTTGAATAAGTTTAAGTAAGGTTTAGACTTTGGATAGTTCATGTTTAGGTCTATGTCAAGTTAGACCCATGTTTGGATCATATTTTAGGACAAATATGGATTAGAACTATAGGGGTTCATG
>NW_018174097.1:0-229 GCF_001263595.1 Phalaenopsis equestris
AAATTATAAATCTTTCCAAAAGATGTTACAAATGGTCCCATTAAATCTGAACCGCAAACATCATATATTTCAACTTCAAGCATAAATTTTAAGGTCATTTAATCTCTTCTAGAATTATTGTCTGCTCACTGACATCGATTACATAATTTTATAAAATTATTAACATCCCTAAATAAGGTAGGCCAATAAAATCTGGATTGTAAAATCTTAAATACAATTTTATCCACTC
>NW_018174098.1:0-229 GCF_001263595.1 Phalaenopsis equestris
CCTTTGCTCATCGAAGAGTAGGGAACCAAGCTGCACTGGTCTCAAGGGATGCCATCAGAGAGTGGGATTTGGACCAAGTCTCCATGGGAGATACCCGTTGAGATAAATCTTCATTTCGAAGACCAAAGTTCTCGATGCTAAGTATAATTAACGGGCGTGGCTGAGCTTGTCTGTGATAGCATGATTGTGTGGTCTATTGATCACCTCGCACGACGTCGATCTCTGCTAA
>NW_018174099.1:0-229 GCF_001263595.1 Phalaenopsis equestris
TTAATAGGCTCAAGGCGCCCAAAACCAACTCCCTCTAAAAGCTCACTTTTCCCTCGCCTTCTCTCTCTACACGTTTCTCTAGGTGAAAAAGATATAAAAGCAATGAATGATATGAGTGGATTATGATGTTTTAAAAACATATTTTTTTTAATATTTTAATAAAAAGGTATAAGTGTAATTAATTGAATTGTTATATATATTAAATATATATTTTATAGAAACTTTTTTT
>NW_018174100.1:0-229 GCF_001263595.1 Phalaenopsis equestris
TGGCGAGCTGTATCAATGATTCTCAATGGAGGATCGGGGCTTTTTTGACTCATTCTTGTTCAAGTCCGAAACAAATCCGTTCGAGAAAGAAGAAGATCAATGACGGGTCGAACCAACAACCTGATTGTGTAGTTCTTCTGGATGCAGATAGAAAGTCTTCGGTCATACTGGAAGCTGATCGATCACAAATACCTATTGCATCCTTAGTGGATTCTACGATCCCATTGGG
>NW_018174101.1:0-229 GCF_001263595.1 Phalaenopsis equestris
GCTATTATTGCCAAGAAATACCACTCCATTATGATTATTATCACTAAACTATCATTGTACATCTATGGTCTTCAACTTTATAATTTTATCTTCTCTATTTCAGAAGAAGAGTGAACTTATGTACCTACAATCACATAATTGAATACTCTAATTGGGCTAAACCTCATGGTTTTTTCCTCTTATCAGGATTTCCCACATAAAAATCTTATTGTTTTCTCCTAGTATATTC
>NW_018174102.1:0-229 GCF_001263595.1 Phalaenopsis equestris
CCGATCACTTTCTTTAGTTTAAATAATAACCCATAGGAGTTCGAGGTGGTTTTCTTAGTGTAGTGTAAACCCTCACATATCATCTTTAAGCTTTTGCACAAACCTGATTATACAATTATAAGTCCTAACACTTTAAGATTTCGAGGTTACCGTATGGTACGGTGTAATTCCTCCCATCTTTTCAGGCTATATGTACGATCAGATATCGTGCGAACATAAGTCCTAAATT
>NW_018174103.1:0-229 GCF_001263595.1 Phalaenopsis equestris
ACCTTCATGGAGAACCGATCCCTCTGCTTCGGTTGAGGACTTTGCCTCCGGGTGTTGCGAATCCTTGCCTGGAGATCAGAAAGTTTCAGAGTAGCTTCAATGGCCCTTTTTAACTTTAAACCTACAATTATAGCAGTTCCATGGAAAGTTATAGATAGATATTGCAGAGTACTAAAGCATTAGAAGCTCAATGAAACTGATCAGTTTTTTTCTTAGGGAATAATTGGAG
>NW_018174104.1:0-229 GCF_001263595.1 Phalaenopsis equestris
TAATAACTTGTGTGATAATATGGTTTTGCGCCTTCGTAGATATAGATTTAGTACATATTTGAATCTAGCACTTTGCATCTTTTTTTTTCCAATTTATTTTGTTGAGCCGAGCATAAATAAGAATATTTAAATCTAGCCGAACACAAACACATAGTTCATGAGCCAATTTCGAACACGAGTCAAGCCTGAGCACGCTCCAGCTAGGCTCGTTTAGAGCCCTAAGGATATC
>NW_018174105.1:0-229 GCF_001263595.1 Phalaenopsis equestris
CCATCCCCTAGCGAGCTCTCAAGCTTGCCTTCCCCTTTCTCTCTTGCCCCAATAGGAGACGAACAAACCCACACGTGAACATTGCTTCATGTGAACCAACTTTCGACCCCGAGATTAAATTAGGTTCAAGTCTAATTTTAAATCAAGCTCAAACCTATTTGAATCACTTTCAAGGATTTTGAGTTCAATAAATAGTTCACAAATACAAAAGAAAAAAATCTCATTAAGA
>NW_018174106.1:0-229 GCF_001263595.1 Phalaenopsis equestris
AATGGTCTAAACTCTCTTCTTCAGCATTACACAGGCAGCACCAAGAAGACCCCCTTAGCCCTTTCATCTTCAAAACATCAGCAATAAGTAGCAAAGATTGTCATAGCCTTCAGCAGAAAAAAGGCATAGAAGGTGTTAACCATTTTCCCCATATAGCTTTCCCCCACAAGACAGGCTGCCACTGGTAGAATTTCTGAAAAATGTAAGCTGAAAGTTTCTGTGAGGGAGC
>NW_018174107.1:0-229 GCF_001263595.1 Phalaenopsis equestris
AAATTGATGGACATTTAAGATGAATTGGGGTAATTGGGTCTTTAAAGGCCATTTAGGGGTTTTAGTTAAAATGGTCAAATTTAATAAATTAGGTTCATTTGAAAGGGCCAAATTAGTTTTGGAGGCATTTGAGATGACTTTGGAGGTTTTGGGAGAGTTTGGACCACTAGGGCCATTTTTTAAAATTTGACAAAGTTAGGGGTATTTTGGTAAGTTTGGTAACTTTAGG
>NW_018174108.1:0-229 GCF_001263595.1 Phalaenopsis equestris
TTTTGTCATTGCTTTTCCTATTTTAAGTTTCTTTGATTGTGACCCTATTTACTTTTGAGTAATAATATTCGATTTTCTCTATTGTGGTTTGGGTTAACTCTTGTATTATCTATTTTAGAGAGCACACCAATAAGATCGTTGAACAGAGGTGCTAAAAAAAGAGTGTTCATAGAGAGTGAGTATTGTTAAAGAATCAAAGAAAGGTATCTATAAAATGTATTAATATAAA
>NW_018174109.1:0-229 GCF_001263595.1 Phalaenopsis equestris
TTATCAATATCTACAATGAAGGCGATTGCATTCCCTTGCATATAGACCATCATTATTTCGTGAGACCTTTTTGTACGGTCTCCTTCATGAGTAAGAGTAATAACCTGTTTGGGTAAGAAATAGATGTCATTGGCCCTGGCGAGTTTAGAGGATCCATGGAGATTCCATTACCAGTTGGATCAGTACTAATTCTCAAGAGAAATGGAGCAGACATCACCAAACACTGCAT
>NW_018174110.1:0-229 GCF_001263595.1 Phalaenopsis equestris
TTTTCAAAAGCCAAGTCATCTACCATTTTGGAGTTTTGTGCAGAATAATATCTGATATTGGGACAGCCTTTGAATGCACAAAAATCAACAATTTTGTTAAACGTCACGGGATAGACTGGAGGTACTCTACAATTTATTATCCTAGGGCAAATGACTTAGTCAAAGTCTTCAACAAGACACTGGTACAGATTTTTAAGAAGACATTGGATGAAAACAAAAGAGATTGGCA
>NW_018174111.1:0-229 GCF_001263595.1 Phalaenopsis equestris
AACTTTGAATAAATCAACTGAATTAGATGGACAGATCTGTAAATAATAATTTATTATGCAATCAGGGAAGGGGCCCAGTGGAGTAGGTAGTGTACATTCGCGTGCCACAAGTCTTGATGGATAAGTCTTTAGAATATGTGACATTATATTCTGAATTAGTTGTACAATATGAACATTTATCTTTGATGAAGCCAGCTGTAAAACCAAGCTCGATTATATGTGATTCTTA
>NW_018174112.1:0-229 GCF_001263595.1 Phalaenopsis equestris
TTTTAAAGTCATGAATATTTTAATCTTAAAATTTGCATTATCTGGAATGTTTTATTAGATTTTATAGCAAATTTAAAATTCTAAGTCCTAAAAAATCTAAGTTATTTTCATGATTTTTAGACAAATCACAGAAAGAAATAATTAATTCATTTCAAGCATTCAAACATGCAAAAAAATTAAAAAAACTAGTCAAAATCAAAATGATAAGAAAAGATGGTGTCGCTGTGTC
>NW_018174113.1:0-229 GCF_001263595.1 Phalaenopsis equestris
GCCCGGTGCGAAGGAGAAGCGTAAGGAAGGAGTCAAAGAGGAGGATATTGAGGAAGAAGCACTCCCGTGGGTGCATTTCAGTTCTCGCCCGCAAGGAAGCTCTATCGTGGGGAATGGAAGGAGCTCGCGGGAGGAAGCATTGCACATGATTAGGGGGACTAAACCGAAGAATAGAAAGTGAATTTAATAAGTTCAATTAAAATATTTTTATGATTAATATATATATATA
>NW_018174114.1:0-229 GCF_001263595.1 Phalaenopsis equestris
CCCCAACCCATATTTTTCAATTTTATCAAATTCTCGATGATTTAATCATGACACTTATAAATAAATTAGTTATGTAGTTCAAAAATATCAGCCAGATTTTGTAAATAGCGGTATTTCGGGTGCCGGGAAGTATTTATTCTTTTTTTAAAAAGCTACACCTAAAATTTCTCATTTATATACATAAAACTCAAATCTTTATTATTAAATAAAAAATATCATAATAATTAAT
>NW_018174115.1:0-229 GCF_001263595.1 Phalaenopsis equestris
GTAATTTGTGAGCTCTCTCAATGTCTTCTGCTCGCGCATTGCCCAGAATCGCTCTCCCGGACGACCTTCATCGCCCTCCTCACCGTACATCAAAACCCTCGGCGTCTCCTTTTCTCAGGCGCCTATATCCAGAAGAATCGCTCTGCTGATCTGCATAGCCCCAATTAACTTAGCAGCGTTCTCCCCGGTCTCGCACGCACGAGAGAGGAGGATCAGGAAATCCATTGCC
>NW_018174116.1:0-229 GCF_001263595.1 Phalaenopsis equestris
CAAGGTTTAATGGCTAGATGTGGGCGGCAAGTTTATAAAACTCAAAGATTGTTTGGTGGCTGATCTTATGTAAAATTTATACAAGATTTTAAAATTTTATTGGCATAGGATTGTTATAGCATGTAGGTTGGATTTGATTAAGGTTTAATGATTAGTTTGGCAATGTATTTGTGTAAGATTTTGATTAATTGATGATTGTTTTATGTGTGTTTGAAGGTTGTTTGAGAAT
>NW_018174117.1:0-229 GCF_001263595.1 Phalaenopsis equestris
ATTTCGAGCCAAAACGAGTCGAACACGAATGAACATATTTTTGTTCGTGTTTGGCCCGTTAACTTAACAAACGAGCCGAACACGAGTTTCTTAGCGGCCGAACACAAGCTGTTCACGAATAACAAGCCGTTTTGACAGCCAAGTACCCAATTCTTATGTATTTACATATCCAATTATTGAACTTAATTTCTTATATTTATAACACCCGTATTTCACATCACATTAAAAA
>NW_018174118.1:0-229 GCF_001263595.1 Phalaenopsis equestris
GATCCCACATTCCAATCTGTTTCCACACATATTGCACATGACTTTCGATGCAAGATGTTCTTCAAGATATTTTTTCAACATAACACTCATACATTAACATGATTTACATGTGAAATGCTAAAGGAACATATCTTGAATGCCAAAACTGTATTGAAATTATTGACGAAACATGTCAATGCACGGTTAACCAGTACAAAAAGATCGCCTACATCGGACGATGTGGCTCCCC
>NW_018174119.1:0-229 GCF_001263595.1 Phalaenopsis equestris
GTTTGGATGATTGAAATACAATGGGATTAAAATGTGGAAACTCACCACCCTTGCACAACCTCAACAAAATCATAATCCTCCTGATCTTCATGTCTTGGAAATCGATTAAGATTAGATGATTTTTAAGTGTTGGGGCTTAAATAGAAAAGATAATAATTTACTTTTCCTAAGCCCAAAATTCGGGATGGTTTGAACATTTGATAAGAATACATATCATTTAAATCAAAAT
>NW_018174120.1:0-229 GCF_001263595.1 Phalaenopsis equestris
GGATGATAGTTGGTATTTTTGCATAGATTATCGGAAAGTGAATAAAGAAATAGTACCTACCAAATATCTCATCTCGGTGATTGATGAGTTACGGGATGAATTGTTTGGGGGTATTATCCAAGATTGATTTGAATCAAGATACCAACATATTCAAAGGACGTCGAAGGAGGTGCACAAGACTGCATTCTGAACTGATGAGGGTCACTACAAATTTTTGGCTAAAAGGAAA
>NW_018174121.1:0-229 GCF_001263595.1 Phalaenopsis equestris
TGTAGGTGTCATCAAGTGCATCCAAAAATTGATGTACAAATGTTCTCTCCCTGAACATCAGATTTGAGATAGTAAGATTGATTTTCAAAAATATTGACATCCTTAGATCTGTAGCATTTTCTACTAACAGGAGAGTAACGCTAACACTTCTTTCTTGTTGGAGGCATACCCCAGAAAAATACATTGTCAAATTTTATGTGGTTTGGTTGGTGAATGTGGACAAAAGAGA
>NW_018174122.1:0-229 GCF_001263595.1 Phalaenopsis equestris
ACATACATACATACATACATACATACATACGTACACATTTAGTTGGGCATCTGCTTGTCACTTGTAAGTCTCCTATGGTTTGGGGTTTGATTCTCCTCGAGTGTAGGGTGTGGTACTCGAATTCTTAGGAGAATGAGAGATGTTCGGAACTCGTATAATAACCTCTGACCATTCTTTTTAATCCATTCATGCATGTGTGTGTGCACATATCAAAGTTATCTTATGGTAA
>NW_018174123.1:0-229 GCF_001263595.1 Phalaenopsis equestris
ACGGCGCTAAAGCTTCAAAGACGGTTATTTTCACAAATGCATTAATTTTGGATGAATTTCGAAGAGATGTCTATGGAAACTCTTGGGAAGTTTGTCTCTACATTATAAATGGGTGTTTTATGTCAGAAGAAGTGGTGTGTGTTGTTTGTAAAGTTGTGGGGCGTGAGTTCAAATTTGGTGGAGAGTGTTGCAAGTGTCTCTTAGAGTTGTAAGAGGAGAGGGAAAGTGA
>NW_018174124.1:0-229 GCF_001263595.1 Phalaenopsis equestris
GGAGACAACTTCTAGAAGATTCGTTGAATGGAGACGCATTTTGAAAGGACACCAAGGCACCTTTAATAATTTATATTAAAGAAGACTTGGATCATCAAGGTAAGAGGTCAGCCACCCATCAGATTTTACAACCATCATCGATCTAAGTCGCCACCACCACCGCTCATTGTTGTCGCTGCTGCCGGCCACTTTCTTTTTATTTTGAGTGTTCAGTTTGTATTGTGAGTGA
>NW_018174125.1:0-229 GCF_001263595.1 Phalaenopsis equestris
CAAAGAAACAAAACTACTTTGTGAATGTAATTTTGGGAGCCTTGTTGTTGCTGAGATAGTAGAGATCAATCTTTCTTCAATCATTTTCCGCGAAGATCAATCTAAGAAGCCACAATGAGAAGAAAATCATTCATTTGCCTATTAATTCTTTACAATTCATTTCTCTTGTTAAGTTAATAATTGATTTAAAAATTTTGAGAAATTAGGGCGAAGAAAACCAAGAATCGAC
>NW_018174126.1:0-229 GCF_001263595.1 Phalaenopsis equestris
TTATTATTATTATTATCATTATTATTTCTATATCAAAAGTGTGACTATATACAAGCAACAATTTAGTTAACTTCTAGATTAATTTACTATAATTTTAATAAAGTATGAATAATGCTAGTGCTATTAATTCATTTACTTGTTTTTTTTTAAAGAACTGGGCGAAATCTCTTATTCACATTTTGTCAAAGATGTAGTAAAATAGTACTAATTGGCTACTTCGATTCATATT
>NW_018174127.1:0-229 GCF_001263595.1 Phalaenopsis equestris
TAATCATATATTTTGTAGGAGGCCTTCCTGAGGCTTAAGGAGAACCGATCTCATCAGCGATCTATGGTTCAAGGACATCGCATGATCCTTCCGAGTACGACCTTTGGTGGGAGGTTGTTGGCAGCAAGAAGAAGGGCAAAGTCTACAGATTGGGGTCCCGGGTACTGTCTATGATGCTTTCTAGGCCTCTGGCACATTTGATGTATCCACTTCCACTTCACAAGAGGAG
>NW_018174128.1:0-229 GCF_001263595.1 Phalaenopsis equestris
TTATGATTTGACCTCAGCCCTCTTTGAATCTTGCAAGCAAATTATATGAGTGTTTCTTTTGTTTTTTTAAACTTTTCTGAGGTTAATGTAACGACAAAAAGCTGAATAACTTAGAGATTAAATGGGATGAAAGGAGAATCTGTGATGGAGAGCGTATTTTAGAATCTGGGGTGGTTGAAGGGGTTTCACAAGTCCGTTTTGGATCAATTTTGCCAGAGGTGTCGTGTTT
>NW_018174129.1:0-229 GCF_001263595.1 Phalaenopsis equestris
TGTGAAGAAACAAATCTGGTCCTCAATTTGGAAAAATGTTAATTTATGGTTGTAGTAGGAATTATTTTAGGGCATAAAATTTCTAAAAAGGTTTAGAAGTAGATCTAGCTAGAGTACAAGTTATTGATAAACTACCTCCTACTACAGTGAGAGGAATTACGAGTTTTCTAGGACATGCTTGATTTAATAAACACTATATTAAAGACTTTTCAAAAATTTCCAAGCCTTT
>NW_018174130.1:0-229 GCF_001263595.1 Phalaenopsis equestris
AATCAAAGAATTTAATTTGGTTAATGAGCTCATGTTCATGATCCATGAAATTCGTGAAACAACCAATGACAACTAATTGACAATAAGAGCATCTTGTAGAAAGCATCGAGAGAGTAAATTTTTTCTTTGCTCATCTTGTAAAGTATTGATTGCAAGACGGTCATGTTAAGAACTCATTTGAGATAGTATCCAAAGTGAGAAACTGTGGAAGTCAAGGTGAGAGGTTGTT
>NW_018174131.1:0-229 GCF_001263595.1 Phalaenopsis equestris
AAATTACGGATGAAAAGTTAAATGACGCCAATTCGAGAAAAAAGTATTTCTCAAGAAAGTAGCCTCACTAATAATCCACCAGATGAAACTGCTTCAAATTATTCTAAGTGGATAAGAGTTGATGCTCAGCTTTTGATACAAATATTGAACTCTATCGAACTTGATTAATCTAGTCATATTACTCATTCTGACTATGTTAAAAATATGATGGGGCAATTCTGTGCGAAAA
>NW_018174132.1:0-229 GCF_001263595.1 Phalaenopsis equestris
TATAATTAAAACAACATCTGTATTGTGTTGTAATTAACCCATTTCTGCATTTCCATCTGAATATGTCCTCATTTTAACTGTCCAGCTCATCCCTTGTCACGTGCCTCCATCACATGTTCAACTATGATGGCTTGTTCATCTTCATAAAATACTTCGGTGACCAACTATTTTCTTTTGAGTATTGATACAAAGAAATAATGTGTTACTTTAACTATACATTTATGCTTAT
>NW_018174133.1:0-229 GCF_001263595.1 Phalaenopsis equestris
TTCATGAAATCAATATGTGATTCCAACAATTTGTTTACTGAGACAACAACATCTTGGATCTTAAACGTTCTCACAATAAATTTTAACATCTTAATTGGTCTTCACGAAGTAAATGAATTGCAAGGTCTTGAATCATCACAATTTCTTCAAACATTGAAGTCTAATTCTTCACAAAATTTTTTTTTAACATTTATTCACTTATCATTTTAAGGGAAAAGATAAAGAAAAC
>NW_018174134.1:0-229 GCF_001263595.1 Phalaenopsis equestris
GGAGATGATGATCGGTGATGGTTAACAACAACAGTAGTGCTCGACTCGATGAGGGTTGGTGTTGTCGGCGGGCTTCTGCAGTGGTGGACAACGGTCGACGGTGGTTGACGACGGTCGACGGAAATTGGCGGTGGCTAACAGTGGTCGGCAAGGGTCGACAGGTTGTCGACGACGATAGATGATGGCAGGGATAGTGTTAGACTTCAGCTCATTCTCAAAACCTAAAGTT
>NW_018174135.1:0-229 GCF_001263595.1 Phalaenopsis equestris
GTCTTTATCACATTTAATTATCAAAGTACATTTTTGAAATTTAATTTTTGTTGGTTGATTTTCAAAAACAACTTTAAATTTTAAAATCATTTTTTTATTGTATTGTTCTTTATTCATTGTAATTTAGAACTAAGGTATGGTTCCACGACTCTTTATTAATCGTACAAAAGGGCTATTTGATGAATATGTTGAAGTCTAAAAGAAATTTCATTAATCTGCTTCAAATAGG
>NW_018174136.1:0-229 GCF_001263595.1 Phalaenopsis equestris
AATGATGGATCGAGGTTACATGAATTTGATGTGAAGAATGCATATTTTCATGGCGAATTGCCGAGGAAATATATATGGAGGTACTATCAGGATTCGGTACAGTCAAGACAGTGGGAAAAATGTGTTGGCTTAAGTATTATTTTATGGCTTGAAACAGTCTTTTCGAGTCTGGTTTGACAAGTTTCGGAAGTTTATGATGGGCATGGGATATCAACAGATCAATGTTGAC
>NW_018174137.1:0-229 GCF_001263595.1 Phalaenopsis equestris
TGAAGGATTCTTAAGAGTTGTTTAGGGTTATGCCCCAAATACTTTTATGATCTCTTGGATTATTTGAAGAACGATTGAACTCACTATTCTTTATTCAAGAAAATCATTTTGCAAACCCTTCGGGACCCACCAAGTTATTAATTGTGGTTTCTTTTGAATTTAAGCCATTAAAGCTTCACTACCACTTGTAGTTACTCTTACTTCTACTTTGCAATATATACATGATTAT
>NW_018174138.1:0-229 GCF_001263595.1 Phalaenopsis equestris
CTTCTTAATTAGCCGAACACGAGCTCTTCGCGAACATCGAGCTGTTTTGACAGCCCTAGACATAAGCTGATTTATGCAGAACATGTAAGTGTCATTATTTATTTTTCTTTTTATAATTTTATTTTTCATATTATTTTGCACATTAATATAAATAAAGAATATTTGGATTAAATATCCCAAAATAAAAACACAAAAATCTAAACCAAACAATTTTGGGCACATTTTTTTT
>NW_018174139.1:0-229 GCF_001263595.1 Phalaenopsis equestris
AGGTGAGTGATGACTTCACAATGTTTTCCTTCAATAATTTCATGAAGGAATGACACCTCCTCCCCCCTCATAGTGGCCTCATGATGACTTTTGACTTTGGTCAAAGATTGTGGCTCATGGGTCTTTCATGGGTTTTGGCGTGCTATGATAGGTCTCATGGGTTATGGGTAACCCATTGGTAATTTTTCACGAGTTGAATTTAGGGTTTAAGTGTAAAGCATGGGTTTAG
>NW_018174140.1:0-229 GCF_001263595.1 Phalaenopsis equestris
GTATACTTAAAATAACACCTTATTTTGGTGTATCACACCACATACCACTAATCCTTATAAAGTGATATCAGCTTAATATGTAGACTACTAAGGACAAATATAGTTTAGCTTTTAAAAGTTTTTCTCCCCCCCCCCCCAAAATTTGTTTTTAAACATGTATAACATTACCTGTAAGAATGCAAATAAGGAAAAAGGAAAACTACTTACTTTTATCGCAAAAGTACAAGTA
>NW_018174141.1:0-229 GCF_001263595.1 Phalaenopsis equestris
TTTACTAGTTCGATTTGATATGACAAAAAAAGGCATGAAACAAAGTATCAAACAATCAAATGAGTTAATAGCATGCTCTGCTTCATCTGCTTCCAATATAAATGAAATATAACATGGTCGTGTTCATTAAATATATATATATATATATATAAAGTTTACCCATGTAGCTTAAAGCGTATCTATATTTTTGAAACCAAAGGAATCACCTTGGTCTTAGAGAAGACAGCAG
>NW_018174142.1:0-229 GCF_001263595.1 Phalaenopsis equestris
AGGAAAAAAATCAAGAGATCTGGACTATTTGAAATGATTCCACTATGTTATTATAAGTTACAAGACTTTGATGATCATTGAATAGTCGAAAGCAATATTACATAAGTGGGTGTGTCTTTTGTGAGGGAAGAGAGTTAGAAAAGATTGAAGAAGTGGCAACGACCTAGCTGCCATGAAGAAAAGCTGATGCAAGTGTCTTCGGTAGAGACAACTTGATGGTGGTGGTGGC
>NW_018174143.1:0-229 GCF_001263595.1 Phalaenopsis equestris
AAGTATGCTAAAAAATTCATTCAATTGGCATTTCAACAAACTTTTTTATGTTGGCCACACGGTGGGAGAATCACTGATCAAATTTAATTCAAGAGATTTCAGAGTAATATTTTGAGAATACTCTGCAATCTTTTGCGGCATCTATATATCAGTGCTAGCTTCTACAAAAAAAAAAAAAATAATAATAATAAAATAAAAAAGACCCATTTGGTCTTGAACATAAGTATTA
>NW_018174144.1:0-229 GCF_001263595.1 Phalaenopsis equestris
TATTTATGTGTAAGAATATGTATATTACTTAGTTAATAATCATTTTTATTCTTATATAAATAGAAAGTTAAACTCAACTTAGTTGGTTAATATCTTATGTTTTATGTGGAAAAGGGGGGTTTAAATCCTGCCTAAAACTAAATAAATAATATTTTATAAAGGAATTTGAAGAAATTAAGGTATTCGAAAGAGCAAAAGAGAATGAATAAAAATTGAAAAGATTTTTTTT
>NW_018174145.1:0-229 GCF_001263595.1 Phalaenopsis equestris
GAAAAACCAAGAGATCAAAAAAAAAAAATCAAAGAAAATCAAAGTTCCGCTTGAGACAGTATGAGAAGATCGCGGCTGTCGCAATCGAAGCAGAGAGGATCGCGACAGAGTAGATCCGGCTAGGCAGCGGAGCATCGGGTTTCCTTAGACTCCGACGAAGGCGGACGAAGATGCCGTAGAACTCAAACAAGGACAAGAACGAGCGCTTCCGACGAGGACCTTGGAAGCA
>NW_018174146.1:0-229 GCF_001263595.1 Phalaenopsis equestris
GATTAACATAAGTTAGGTCTGGTTGACCCAGGTTCAGTTTAAGTTGGTTTGGGTTACCCTGAGTTTAGTTAGGTTGATCTAAGTTTCATCTAAGTTGGTTTGGGTCAACCCGAGTTAGGTCTGGTTGACCCAAGTTGGTTTAATTTGGTTTGGGTTAACCCGAGTTGGGTCAAGTTGACCTAAGTTCGATTAAGGTTGACCTGGGTGAACCTGAGTTAGGTTAGGTTGA
>NW_018174147.1:0-229 GCF_001263595.1 Phalaenopsis equestris
GAGAGAGGAAGTGAGTAAAGGAATGGGGGAGAGTGATAGTAAGAGAATATAAATGATCTCCCTCCATCCCTTTCATCCCAAACATATATCTCTCTCCACTTATATCTTTTTCCCTCTCTAGCTACCCCTATTCTCTTTCTCTCTGTCTCTTTCTTGCTCCCTCTTTCACACTACCTTTCTTCTTTTTTACTCTCATTATCTCTTTCTCTTTGTCTCATTGAAAGAGATG
>NW_018174148.1:0-229 GCF_001263595.1 Phalaenopsis equestris
GAAAGGCTGTTAGAAATCCGCCGAGGTGAGCCTAGGGAGAGATGGACGACTGCTAGTGACGCCTAAGGAGGTGACAATTCTAGAGGCTGACAATCGAGGGTGTTGTAGTAGGTTAGCCATGCTGGAGGTAATGCTGGAAGAATCCTGGAGGGCGATCGCCTGCTGTGGAGTGACAGGGCCGTGCGACCGAGGAAGGGGGAAGCGCAAGAGGATGGTGTGGTAGCCTGAT
>NW_018174149.1:0-229 GCF_001263595.1 Phalaenopsis equestris
ACAGCCTTCATTTGTTGTATGCAAAAATTCAATACTATTCTCTCTTTGGTTACTTCGCTAAGATGATTAGTTCGAAGTAATTTTGCATAAATAAAGTAATTCCATGCTTTAGATTCTACATTTAATATGGAAGTGGATAAATTTACCTTGTGATTATCCTTAATTTTTCATTCTCCATTTCCATCAGTAAGATAGGCAATTACTTCATCAAGCGACAAATCATAAATTA
>NW_018174150.1:0-229 GCF_001263595.1 Phalaenopsis equestris
AAAAAAACAAACATTTGCAGTACAAGCTTTAATAAAACAACTAGAATTAATAGGGAATCTTAATTTAACAAATGTATCATAGAGAAAATTTTTATTAACCATATCAAAAGCCTTTTAAGGTCAATTTTAAAATAAAATATTTTACTAGAACTAAAAGAATTAAAATCATATAAAAACTCATTAGACATAATAATATTGTATATACTATCTCTACCTTTAAAAAAAAAAA
>NW_018174151.1:0-229 GCF_001263595.1 Phalaenopsis equestris
GGATTATAATACTAGCAACTTCGATAGAGTAAACCACAAGAGGGTAGTGAATTTTCATGAACCTGATATGCTGACTATTTTAGCTTCACGGGTTGTAGATATTGCATGAAAATTAGATTAATACGTAGAAAGTTATCCTCAAGCACCCCCGTTATTAAAAAGAATTCATTTAGACAATTGATTGAGATTAACTAGTTTGAAACTAGCCTTGAGATACACAAGCATTATT
>NW_018174152.1:0-229 GCF_001263595.1 Phalaenopsis equestris
AGCATTCGCCTTTGACTGCTCATCCATGTCACCCGGCTCCGATTACTTAGCCTTGGTCACTCAACCTCAAACGGTTTATTGTTAAAACCTGGCCACTTGAGATGGCTCTCGCCTATCGATACATCCTAGGTCGCCTGAGCCTCTGACTGCTCATCCATGTCACCCGGCTCAGATCACTTAGTTTTGTTCACTCAATCTCAGACGGTTTATTTTTGAGACCTAGCCACTC
>NW_018174153.1:0-229 GCF_001263595.1 Phalaenopsis equestris
GTTGCAAGAGCTGTGAATCACGTGGGTCGTAGTTGGTCATACAGTCATAGCAGGGGGTTGCAATAATGTCCTAAGTCATAGAGGTCATAGTTGGGAGCTGTATGAGTTGTGAACTATGTAGGTTGTAGTGGTGAATTATAACAATGTTCATTGGTCACATAAATAAGATTTGGGAGCTGGGCGAGCCCGTAGTGGTGGGCTGTAACAATGTCTATAGGCTACGAAGGCC
>NW_018174154.1:0-229 GCF_001263595.1 Phalaenopsis equestris
GTTGCCTTTGATCGTCGACATAATCTAAGAATGTTCAATATAATTAATCCAACAGTAGTATATCTGAATATGCAATATAATTAATCAAAATCTGCTTTGCTTAAAGCAGTGGATATGAATATGCATGAAAGATGAAACACTGGTTCTCATTCAACAAATTGCAATATGCAACTCCTCCAAAAACACCAAAATATAGAGCAACCGTTGTGTTCAATCATGGAGCATTTAA
>NW_018174155.1:0-229 GCF_001263595.1 Phalaenopsis equestris
TTTTTGCTTAGTATTTAAGACAGTGTTTCATCTTGAAATGTAAAATATTTTCATGGAATTATATAACATTCCATGATTTCTATCATAAAATTCAATGATCAAAGATTATTTTGATATATATATATATATATTAGAAAAAAAGAAAAGAAAAGAAGAAGCCTTTAGTTTAGAGGTGGGTCTAGTTAGTGTAGGGATGTCAATTTGGCTCATTGTTCGTGAACAACTCGTG
>NW_018174156.1:0-229 GCF_001263595.1 Phalaenopsis equestris
TACTATATAGAGTAACGACGCATATTATGGAGTAATGGTGAATCCCACAAAGTAACAACACACATTGTGATACTCTATCTAGTGACAAAAGTCTTCTACATACGACGTAACACGGTGTTCTAAATGTTGTGCTATAACACACCCTAAACACGGTGTATCAAAGGTCCGACAATAACTTTCAACAACAAATATCTTCTAATTATTGCACTACAAATATTTATGTACATGA
>NW_018174157.1:0-229 GCF_001263595.1 Phalaenopsis equestris
TTGATCTATTTGATTATTCAATATAACTTTAATAATATCTACTTTGCATATTTTATTATTGAAAACGCAAATTTCGAAACAATGATTGCTTCAATTGTGTCGATTACGGTTGTAAACGAGTCGAGCTTCAGCAAGCTCGGGCTTAACTTGTGTTTAGCTCATCAGAAATTAATTTTGTTTGAAATTGGCTCATTTTCAAACTGTTTCGTGAGCAGCGCGCTCGTGTTCG
>NW_018174158.1:0-229 GCF_001263595.1 Phalaenopsis equestris
ATAAGTGCATTTTTCATACATACCACTCAATACCTATATATTTGCATATCTTACACTTAAAACTTTTTTTTTCGCATATATACAGCTTACGTATGCAATGCCAACGTGTATTTTACTTCTTAAAAAAATAAAATTGATTTCTTTGATTTGATAAGAAAGATTGGGGTGATAAAAATGCAAAAAGTAAAGTTTACGGTGATCTACATGTAAATCCATAAGACTTGAGTGG
>NW_018174159.1:0-229 GCF_001263595.1 Phalaenopsis equestris
ATTTATTTTCATACCTGACACCTAAATTTACATATTTTTATAACAACAACATCTAGATAATTTTGTTAAAATAATAAATTTTAATATTTTTTTAATGCATACTAAAATTAATATTAAGTAGAGATTTTGGAAGTTGGTAATTGTGGAAAGGGAGTACATAAATATCATAATTCTTACGTACTTCTATAATGTAAATAAATTTAAAGTTTATTTATATAAATATTTAAAC
>NW_018174160.1:0-229 GCF_001263595.1 Phalaenopsis equestris
ATTTTTAGTGCTCGCATTAGAATTACAAGGTATTGTCCAAATAACTAGCTCTAGAGTTTTCTTTTTGAAGCTGCTGCAATGCAATTCCTGACGCTCACTTTCTCATGCAATCTGCCAAAGAGTTGTGATGCCCGCAACATCGCTCCCACCATCAGGTTTGAGGATGGGTTTGAAAATCTCAAGGTCATCCTTGGGAAAGCTCCCTTCGTCATAATGAAAGTTGCTACCC
>NW_018174161.1:0-229 GCF_001263595.1 Phalaenopsis equestris
GACCACATTCGGCCAGTTCGAGGCCTAAAATTTCGTCTTCGTTGCGGGATATGTGTGTTGAAGTTTGATTTCGAAATTTCTCTTATGCAAAGGAGAGGAATAAGCATTCTTGAGTTCTAATAGTATAGAGAGATTTGAGTGTGGTGAAATTTGTATTATTCTTCTCATTTTTCATATTGGATTTCTTGGTGTGGTGTGACTTCGTAGTTTTTTCTCATTCTCGTGTTTT
>NW_018174162.1:0-229 GCF_001263595.1 Phalaenopsis equestris
AACTGTACATGTCTTTGTATGGGTTGAAGCAGTCACCACGACAGTGGTACAAAAAAATTGATCATTTCTAAAGGGGACATGAGTACACAAGGAGCTAGTATGATTACTGTGCTTATTTTAAGAAGTTTGCGAATGACGAGTTCATTTACATGCTTCTATTTGTTGATGATATGTCAATCAAATTCAGGTTGATAGGATGAATAATCAATTTTTCAAATATTTCAAAATG
>NW_018174163.1:0-229 GCF_001263595.1 Phalaenopsis equestris
AATGTTTTTTTGTGAATTATTGTTAGATAAAAATTCATGTTTAAAAATACTAAAAATACTTTAGAGAAAATTGAAAATAAATTGAAAATTGAAAAAATAAAAAAATGGAATTATTAGGCCTTCGCGTCGACGGCACTAGCATGGGCGCTGACGATGCCCTCAACCCGAGAACAGCCTAAACCCCTTAAAGTTTAGGATTTGCACAGTGAAACACCATTTTTACCCTTTG
>NW_018174164.1:0-229 GCF_001263595.1 Phalaenopsis equestris
GGTCCTTGGCGCCGCTCAACCCTCCACATCAGCAATCATTTGCACCTAAATTGAAGCCCAGCTAGCCACTCCATGCTCCTGTATTTAAACACCATCCACTCAGAGCCAAACATAGAGTGTGCTCAAATCCTTAAAGGAGCGGGAGCTTCTTGCAAAATCCTTCCGAAGCTTCTTCAAGCTTTCCTAAGTAAAATTCCACAGCCATTAGCCCTCCATTTCCACCGTCAAA
>NW_018174165.1:0-229 GCF_001263595.1 Phalaenopsis equestris
AGAATTATTTAAGCTTGTAGTCATTTAGTTCAAAATTTCAAACTCTTTTTGTTATTTTCGAATGTTTTCTAATTGTTCTTTCTAACTCTGAATCATAATGTATTAAACCTACCGATCTTAAACTACGCATACAAAAACACAATAGGAAATAAAAATAAGCAAACACATTAAAATACAAAAATGTGTAATTAAACTAAAATAATTTTTTTAGTTCAAATAAAATGTTCTA
>NW_018174166.1:0-229 GCF_001263595.1 Phalaenopsis equestris
TATATAATGAAACAAGAGAGATATAATTTCAAAATCTTATGCATATTTTCTTATCATTTATTTTTTATTGCATTCACTTTTGTCCTTGCCAAGCTCACATTTTATTTTGTTTGTATTCAATGTAAGTGTTAAAAATTATTAAAATTTATACAAATTGTTCAATCCATATTTTTCTTGTGAATCACACCCAATAAATCGTATAGAAGATGAGAGAGAAAGAGAGAGAGAG
>NW_018174167.1:0-229 GCF_001263595.1 Phalaenopsis equestris
TATAGTTCATTATGCTCGAAGTATAGCTAGTAGTGTTACGGCTATGGTTTGGGATACTCTGCCCTGATCTTCACTTTATGTGAATAACCAGGAGTAGAGTCCCATAAAAATGAAGAAAAGCTGCACCCAAAGAATCTTATAGTGAAGCATACGGTTCAAATATTTGAATCATTTGTTGATTCCAGGAGTGGAGTTAGTGATAGACCCTCAACATCAGCTACAGGGTCAT
>NW_018174168.1:0-229 GCF_001263595.1 Phalaenopsis equestris
AATTACTTATGTGAAGCTTAACTAACATAAAATTATTGCAACTTTAAAATTATATTATCTATTTAATTAAACTATATTATTCTTATTATATCTTTGAATACAAAGTTTTTTGCTTTAGCTAGAAAGTTTATTGATCATTTGACTTTTAGAAAATAAATTGACACTAATTTTAAATTTGAACCTCACCTCAAGCTTCTTCCCAAAGGTTCCTGAAATTTTTATTTGAATA
>NW_018174169.1:0-229 GCF_001263595.1 Phalaenopsis equestris
ACCTTGTCTCCTCTAATTTGATGCCTACAGTAAACATATATTCAAAATAATAAATTTTAATTACATTAAGATGATAATTAATCTTTATTTTTATTATTTTTATTACATTGACTTGATTAAATTATTATTCTTATAATGTTTATTAAAAATACATTATTTAAGCATTAGATTTTCATCTATTTATACTTACTATAAATCCAGATTAACTTATTAATATTATTCTTTTCAT
>NW_018174170.1:0-229 GCF_001263595.1 Phalaenopsis equestris
TTATATATAGAGGTTATGATCACTCTAGATATGAACATAAACAAAAATCAAACAAAATTCTAGCAACTTAAGGAGACAACAATTCATAATCTCAAAATTAATTTGATTCAGATTTCATAATGTAATAAGTATTAATAAAATTTTATTTTAAAACCAAGAAAGCAAAGAAGAAAGACAGAAGAAAGAAACAAAGAAAAAAAAAATACTTCCAATGCTTAATAGTTTGAAG
>NW_018174171.1:0-229 GCF_001263595.1 Phalaenopsis equestris
CGAGTGGAGCGAGACATAAATTTGTTGGTTGATTGAGGTTGCAACCATGGATACCACAAACATCCAAAGGTTTTAAGGATCATATAATTTGGGATTTTTCTTATATAAAAGATAATAGGGAGAGGTATTGAGATGGAAGACAGTTAATTAGATAAAAAGCTGTAGAAGAGTGTCTACCCAAAAATTTAAGGTAAATTTGTATCAAGAAATAAGGCTCGCATGGTTTCCA
>NW_018174172.1:0-229 GCF_001263595.1 Phalaenopsis equestris
AGATAAAGTAGTATGTAAAATTTAAAGATTAGGCGTTAGATATGTAAATGCATATTAATTAACTGCTACGTATGTAAATCTTCGTTCTTTTATTATTGTTTGAGAAAAACTTTGGTAGGTCTAGGTTGAATGAAGGCATAATGACTTTTCTACTAAGGAACTCGGAATAACTCCAACCAGTGAAAAATTATTGGGTGCGGTGTCCGATCTGGACCGTCAAAAATTTAGA
>NW_018174173.1:0-229 GCF_001263595.1 Phalaenopsis equestris
TGAAATTGAATGATGTCATGATCAAGTTATAATGCATTTAGCCCTAATCCTTGAATGTTTCAAGGTAAAAAAATTGTACTTAGAAACATCATTTTCTCAGATGAATCTTCTAATAATGTATTATAGAAAAACAACTTCGATATTATTCTACATGATGCCTCGGATAAAATCATTGAACCAAAAGATCTAAAATCATATATTATACATTCATTTTTGACCAAATAAAAAA
>NW_018174174.1:0-229 GCF_001263595.1 Phalaenopsis equestris
AGAATAGGATCTGAATTCCTTTTATGAAGGGTGTGCATTTTGTGTTAAGATAAAATTAAATGGTACAGGAAGCTATAAAAGCTACACAAAGGAAGCAGTGTGGTTGACATCAACCGCCACTCTAAAAAAAACGTGGTCACAAGTGTGAACATCCCAAACAAAAGACCTATCCAAAGCAAGTTGAGCACAAAAATTGTCTGTTTTGTTACAATTCCTATGAGTAAAGAAA
>NW_018174175.1:0-229 GCF_001263595.1 Phalaenopsis equestris
TTGATAGAAGAAGCTAATCATTTTCAATGTCAGTTGTAATGCATTAAGGGCATATTACACCCTCAGGAAACAGACCGACACCGACAACAAGAAAGAAAGCTACCATCACACCTAAACCAACTGCATTAAACACTGGGCCAGTAGCAGGTATTGAGATTTTGGAAAAAGGTACCTCCGTCCCCATGACCGACTCCACCAATGCAGAAACGTCGTGACTTTCAAGTAAAAT
>NW_018174176.1:0-229 GCF_001263595.1 Phalaenopsis equestris
AGCAGAGGGATTAAAGAGCGACGTGGGACGCAGGGTCATATCCGCGGCCCGGCGTTTCGCCTTTTCAGCTTTCGCCGGCCGCTACAGCGAAAACCAGACGACGAAAAAAAAAAAAAACATTTTGCAGTCTAGGGCCGCGCCGCACAAAATAAGCCCGCTTAAATAAAATCAATACGGACATCAGGAGCTTGAAAATTTTTTATAACGCTTCATCAACTCTGGATGACAA
>NW_018174177.1:0-229 GCF_001263595.1 Phalaenopsis equestris
TATATTAAATCAAGCGAAAATTAGCAGCCCTATTATAGTGATTGCTGATTCTCGTTTACTTGCAGCACCACTGTCAGAGACTGACGCTGCCTTAATGGGAAGCCCAAGCTGGTTGGAGGGCAACTCATCTAATGCTTCAGGATAGTACAAACTTAACAAGCATTTGTTCTTTTAAATATAATTTAATTCACATCATGTAAATTTTATTTGTTAATTTCATTTGAATCTT
>NW_018174178.1:0-229 GCF_001263595.1 Phalaenopsis equestris
ATATATATTCGGTATTTGGATTTCTGTCAAATACCGATTTCCCTATATATATTCCAAAAATAATAAAACACAGTCAAAGGTCACTGCTACATACTTGAGCCAGAAAGACAAACTAAATGAAAATTGTTAAGATTCTCTATTTCCATGCATTACCACTCTGTTTCGTGCCAGATTTATTGTCTTATGGATTTGGCGAACACATTAAAATCAACAAAAAGAAAAAGAAAAA
>NW_018174179.1:0-229 GCF_001263595.1 Phalaenopsis equestris
TAATAATGCGAAGTGCTTTAAGACAATAAATGTAAAGGAGGCGCTTTCTTAAGATCTATCATTTTCAGCAAGCGATTCGGCTATTTATGACTTCTGTTTTTCTTTATATTTACTGTAAATTAAAAAAAAAAAGGACTAAAAGTAATTCCCATTAGAGCGGTAAACCGAACACGAGCGATCCCAAACCGAGCTCCTGTTCGGCTAGTTTATATTTCGAGCTCAAAAAATG
>NW_018174180.1:0-229 GCF_001263595.1 Phalaenopsis equestris
GTAACTTTTCCTATATTTTTATATGATGGAAGGTTTATTTATGATACGTCTACAATTCATTTTTTTTACTTTTTATGTCTTTTTTTTTGTATGAAAAAGTGTGTTTCATTTTTTTTAAGATAAAATGATGATATTTTTACTGACGTTTGAAAGTTTTGGGTGGTACAAATATAAAAATTAGAGAGTAGTTGTTTGATATGTAAATACATAAGAATTTTGCGGTATGTAT
>NW_018174181.1:0-229 GCF_001263595.1 Phalaenopsis equestris
AGGATCAAATTTGGAGCAAAAAAGTGAAAAATGTGTAAATGAGTCTTAGCTCCTAAGTGCCAGATCCGACGCTGTTTAAACAGAGAAGGTCGCGCTTAAGTGCTAGAAGTCTCGCACTTAAGTGCCAGTGGCAATTACTAGTCGAGTAAAGTCAGTTTTTACAAATTCTGAAGAGGTTTTTGAGGCACCCATTAGGTTAATAGATGGTTATAACCACCATGGATGAAAA
>NW_018174182.1:0-229 GCF_001263595.1 Phalaenopsis equestris
TTTCCGAAGCGGGAGACAGGATTTCGATTCCGGCGACCAACAGCTTCCAACGAGCAATTCTATTTTTTAGTTCCGACATATGTCCTATTCCCACCATTACATTAAGGGTAGGTCTCTTCAAGCCCTATTCTCATTTCTGCACTTTTGTCTCCTCTTGAGTAAAATGTGAGTCATTGCACTTTTCACTTAATTTAGATTCCTCATGCATGATTCTATCTCCATGAGATTC
>NW_018174183.1:0-229 GCF_001263595.1 Phalaenopsis equestris
GCCGTTGTCGGGGTGAATAAAATTTTTTAAAGGAATTTTTAAAAAGCCAATTTTTACTTTTAGAAAGTCTTATTTAAACTTTTTTATTTATTGTAGGAATATTGCACTGTTCTTTTTATAGGAATATTGTAGTGTTATTTTTATAGGGCACTAGTCCTTTAAAATGACACTTACATACAAGTTTTAGGGTTCATTAGAAATTCATATTTGTGTGATTTTATTTTATGTT
>NW_018174184.1:0-229 GCF_001263595.1 Phalaenopsis equestris
CAGTAATGAATAGTAATCTCAATTGTTAATTATCCATTACATATTAAATGATTCCACTATTAATAGATAAAGAAAAGTACAATATGAAATTATATGTTTTCTCTTGCTTTATTAGGGTCTTACATGATAGTTTAAGTATTTTATATGTTTAAACCTTTGGTTTGACAACCTATAACTCAGTCTACCAAAATCAGCTAGTCTTGGTTCGACAAGACCTTTTCGTCAGATT
>NW_018174185.1:0-229 GCF_001263595.1 Phalaenopsis equestris
TCTAGTGATAAGTATTTATCGTTCTTCAAGATACTCAGAGCTTCTCGGAACTCTGGTTTTCAGTGGATAGATGATTGTCAGATTACTTTCGAGCAACTCAATGCATATTTGGCTTCACGGCCCCTCCTCTCAAAGCCCATCCAAGGAGAGATATTATATATCTATTTGACAATTTCATCTAATGCAATAAGTTCTGTTCTTGTCAAAATAGAAAACTCAGTTGAGAAAC
>NW_018174186.1:0-229 GCF_001263595.1 Phalaenopsis equestris
GTCACTCGTAGACAACCATCTGATTTGGACATTGGTGAATGAAGCACCTTATTTGATCAATTGACAGAGTGTGTCAGGGACTCTCTCACAAGGCGGTAATTGGTCATCAGGACGATCGACAAGAAGTATTTTCTTGGGTTAGATGTCGACGGATCCAAGGTTTAGTTGGCTGTCGGTGAGCTTCATGTCCATTGAATCAGTCTTTTAATTTTATTATATGCAAATATCC
>NW_018174187.1:0-229 GCF_001263595.1 Phalaenopsis equestris
GAGGAGGAGGGATGAAGCTCGCGTGAAGATCCAATTGCTCTATTAGGGCTCATTCCAAGGGGCACAGGGGTAAAACCCACGGCCACGAAGCTAGGCCGCACATATACCCCCGCTGCTCGCTTTCGAGGCATAATGCGCGAAGGGCGAAGCCAAACCAAACAACCGGATTTCGGGGGATTTCACGGCACTGTGTCGCACCGCACTAAAAAAGCTGAACCAAACAAAGCCT
>NW_018174188.1:0-229 GCF_001263595.1 Phalaenopsis equestris
GCTGAACGTGTGGTTCTAAAACCAATGTTCTATAGCGCGGCATGGTAAGAATAGCTTTGGCTTTTAGGCCCTATGAACCATGAAATTCTAGAGAGAGAGAGAGAGAGATAGAGAGAGAGAAATTTCACTGCTCTTTTTGTGTTTGTGAATTATATGATGACAACTATGTGTTTAAATATGAAACTTTGGGTGTGAGATGTGTAAATGCATAAGAATTGTGTGCCATGTA
>NW_018174189.1:0-229 GCF_001263595.1 Phalaenopsis equestris
TTTTTCTGTCATTCGAGTGTTTTGTGAGGTTATTAGGGGTATTAACGCCAATAACAACAAGATAATCCCCCATTACCCCCTGAATAATTTTCATACGCACGCAAATTTGTATGCGTATGATGTACTTAAATAATTTTCCAATATGAGAAGAAATGAGCCATCATCTCATGTGCAATATTCAATCTTAAATATATCTTTGATACACCACCAATAAATTTTCATCATCCGG
>NW_018174190.1:0-229 GCF_001263595.1 Phalaenopsis equestris
AGCATGACCACATGCCCGATAACTTTTGGTCATGGCCAGGAAGAACCAGGTGTGACTATGTCTTCTAACTTTCGGGAGTGACCGCACCCAAATGGTGTGGTCATGCCGGTTTAAGGGCAAGCGAGGCATGAACGTGGGGGCATGCATGGGGCGCATGCGAGCTGACGTGTGCGTGTGTGCGTCGTCGCGTTCGCACAGGGTGTACGGGCATGTGGTTCCTACCAAAAAA
>NW_018174191.1:0-229 GCF_001263595.1 Phalaenopsis equestris
CTTGTTGCCAGAACTACAATAACATGAAAAACTAGTGGAATTTGTGGGCTTTCATAGAAGATATCTTGAAGGATGGTTATTGAAAGAATTATTAGAAAATGTTTGATAAGAATGTTCAAGAATTCTGATCGATGATACCTAATCGATTGAAATCCACTAGTTAGAAATATCGATAATATCTTTGAAGGAGTGGGCCTCTCATCGTTCAACCCGTATAGAATACACTCCC
>NW_018174192.1:0-229 GCF_001263595.1 Phalaenopsis equestris
GAACATCCTCCACTTGTTCATCCAACTCGGTAGCACTAGCTATGATGATGTCAGAAACTTCAAACCCTTGCTTCATTCCATAATCCTACCCTATGGGCTCACTGAACAGTATTATTACGACAACTTTAGGTACCCATACCTTTCTCTTTGACGGTGATGTCTTAAAATGGGGTGCCTCAAAGATGCATCAACGCGTTGGAGAGAGGCATGCTCCCCATGGTGCAGACCA
>NW_018174193.1:0-229 GCF_001263595.1 Phalaenopsis equestris
ATATTTTCATAGATTGACGAATTTTATATGGGTAATTAAGCTTTCGTCTTGCTTCATGCTAACTTGTGATGAATGGTTGACATCTGTCGAGTGAAGCTGTTGTGCTGAAGGTGGAGGATTTTCTGGGTCTTATTGACTTTAATATTAACTTATAATACTTCATTAATTCTTTTATATTATGTTATTATTGGTGTGTAAAGATCAGCTTCCTCTTTGGTGTTATATGCTA
>NW_018174194.1:0-229 GCF_001263595.1 Phalaenopsis equestris
AACATTCACAACAGACTACTGTCTCCATAATAATCGACCACGGTCTTTGCGACAAGTTACAACTATTATTGTTAAAATACGATTGTACAATAACTTTATAATTTCATATTCCCTTACTCAAAAGAAGAGTGAACATTTGTACTCACCATCATATAGTGGGTTATTTCAATTTACTCACCATCATATAGTGGGTTATTTCAATCGGTTCAGACCCCATGATTTTTTTTTT
>NW_018174195.1:0-229 GCF_001263595.1 Phalaenopsis equestris
TATATATATATTTGATTGAACGCGTTAATGATACTAGAGACAATACAATTTTGGGAGAGAATAGGGATCTCTACTAAAAAGCAAAAAAATACATTGAAACCTAAGGGTTCTTCCGTCCGCATACAACACCACACAAAAAAATGACGTAGAACAAGCTATCACTTTCAAAATTACATGTATCCCAAAAAGATATATCAATCAAAAGTAGTATACCAAAAATGAACTTGTA
>NW_018174196.1:0-229 GCF_001263595.1 Phalaenopsis equestris
TCTTATGAGTATTATAGTAGCCATTTTAATTCCGTCAACTCATGAGGACATATATTGTGTGGTTTCTCCTTTCTGTCTGCTGTCAAAAAAAAAATTATATTAGAACTCGTAACGTAAAATCATATCAACTTTAAACAGGTTCGGTCCCATCATACATTAAACTATTTAAATTTTTATATTCAGTGGGATCGGATCGTACACACGGCGCATTATAATTAGTGACCTGATG
>NW_018174197.1:0-229 GCF_001263595.1 Phalaenopsis equestris
GCACAGTGCTCCGCCAGAGGCAGTGAATTCATCCCCTCTTGATCAGCTCCAAGTACAAAAGGATATCCATGAAGATGTCACTTTTCTCGCAGCAATATGACAACCATTCAGTCCCCTCACAATGTTGTAGCTCCCATACCTTTAGAACCTCCCATTGTGAGGGAGAGGGAGATTCTTCAAGACCCCAAATGTCCTAGAACCTATCACAGATATTACAGATGACAATACT
>NW_018174198.1:0-229 GCF_001263595.1 Phalaenopsis equestris
TATATATATATATATATATATTAAATGTCCTTCCAAAGTGGGTGGCGAGATGTCGATTCTGGCGGCCAACCAGTTTCCAACGGACAACTCCACAACCAAAATTGTGCCGATAGCTTCTAGCGACTCCACTGGGGATGGCTTCTCTCTACATATTAATTAGGAAATATTATCTTCATGCATTGGTAATTTGTTCATATCCCTCATGAACCAGATTACCCTTCTTCCATTG
>NW_018174199.1:0-229 GCF_001263595.1 Phalaenopsis equestris
AATATTTAACATCACATCAAAAAAATCATAATTGTTATCTTTTCAAAGATGAAATGCACTTTTCTTCATTTATAAATTGCAGAATGTGGTATGTGTAAATATCAAGTTTTGGGAGTTTGATATGTAAATACATGAGAATTGTCTGGTATGTGTGTAAATTTCCCAAATGCATAGTTAGACAGCCAAATTTGAATGGACAAAGCTGAGTGCTAGCCCTCCCTCTTAGTGT
>NW_018174200.1:0-229 GCF_001263595.1 Phalaenopsis equestris
CCTTTATCTCTTAGTTGTATCATCATGTTTATTTGTTTAAGTGTATGACATGTTCATCATGAACATTGCTAGCATTCAATCTTAATCCACATATTATTTTTGTATCCTCAATTTAGAATTTCTGTATAAGAAAGAAAGAACTTCATATATGGAATACTACAATTGGCACGAACGAAAATGCCTTACTATTCCCATAATACTATGTAGTTTTGGAGTAAACAAAACAATC
>NW_018174201.1:0-229 GCF_001263595.1 Phalaenopsis equestris
AAAAAATGAATTTTTAAACTTCTGTTAAACTATATAGTTTTTTTTTCTTATTTCACCCCTATCATATTTGTACGGAAGTTGTAACCAATTGCGTTATAAGTTTGTTTAAACAGAAATATAAACATGTTCGTAAATATTTTATATATTGTATTATTTTCAAACATTACAATTCCTTGAAAAAAATTGTGGACCGTTTTGTTTAAATTCTTTTAACCAACAACGAAAAAAA
>NW_018174202.1:0-229 GCF_001263595.1 Phalaenopsis equestris
TGCAGTTTTTTTTAAAACGTCATCGCACTTATAAGCTGCCCAAAATGGGCCCTTAAGCATTTAAGATGACCAGAAGAATCTTCGAATCAAAATAGCACAACATTATTATATTAATAAAACTCAAAGGCGAGGAAAACGAAGAAATAAAAGAGCCAGGAAGATTTACATATATACCTCTCAATTCTTTTGTATTTACATATCTAACCTCATTATATATATATATGTATAT
>NW_018174203.1:0-229 GCF_001263595.1 Phalaenopsis equestris
TAACACTTTCTCATTGGTCAAAGTTATTATAGTGTATTTTTGAGATTCCATTAGAGCATGTACATATTAGGTTCATTGTGTGAGACAATATGAATGTTGTTAGAGTCATGGGTTTCTTTTTTTGTCATTCATGCTCATATTTGGTATTTGGTAAAGTGTTGGTAAGTTCTTTTATTTTGTACACTACATATATGTCTTTTATTATAAATAATGGATCAATATCGCTCTC
>NW_018174204.1:0-229 GCF_001263595.1 Phalaenopsis equestris
ATGTTCTCTTTCTATTTTAACCCATTTGATGGGTTCGGTAATGCTTGAATTCTGCTCTATTGGGCTTGGAATGGTGCTTTTGCTGGGTTTGATTTAACTCTTATGTTGGGTTCATTTTTCCCTGAGATCAGGCTCGGTTTCACCTGGAGTTTGGCTTGGTTCGGTTCTGTTTTCTTTGTTGGGTTTTACTTGGAATATTGCTGGGTTCGATTTAACTCTTATGTTGGGT
>NW_018174205.1:0-229 GCF_001263595.1 Phalaenopsis equestris
TGAGAGTATTTTTATTTTATTTTTGTGATTTTTATTTTTCAAGTTATGAATTTTTGAAATTATATATTAATTTATGTATTTAATTAATTCTAAAATCCAGATTTTCCTACTTAACCACACGGCAGCCACGTCAACTTTGACAACTCCGAGGTTCTGTGTCTCGTTTCACTGTTGGCTGCATTTAATTAATTTAAACAATAGGCATGATGCATTCCTCCACTTCAACCAT
>NW_018174206.1:0-229 GCF_001263595.1 Phalaenopsis equestris
AAATTTCATTAATCTTTATTCAATTGATTTTTGTTTTAATGAATTAAAGTTAAGAAAATATGAATTTGTAAATTTAAGGTGAAAATACAAACTTACCAATGCTTAGCTCAATTAATCCCATGTTGCTGAAATTTATTCATTTATGATTTTGACTATGATTCCAATCAGATTCTTGGATCATTTTTTGTTTGTTCGTTTTAACCCTTAGTAGGGCTGTCAAAACGGCTCG
>NW_018174207.1:0-229 GCF_001263595.1 Phalaenopsis equestris
TAACTTTTACAAAGTTAAATACACCTTTTCATGCACAGTTAAAGGGGCATGTATGTAAAACAAAGTTTATGTATTAGATATGTAAATATATAGGCCGTGAGGGTTATGTAAGTAAATCTTTCTTAATTAAACCTCTCATTTTTTCCATTCAATCTCCGGTCCAATTTCCAAGACCTTAATTTATAAGCAAACAGAAACAGAAAAACAATACATAACAAACAATATACCA
>NW_018174208.1:0-229 GCF_001263595.1 Phalaenopsis equestris
ACTTTATGGTCACTATGTTTAGCAACAGATTTTAACAATACAAGTAATCATTTTGTAAAGTAAATTAAGAGTTGGTGAAAATACCATCACAGTAACGAAAAGAGAAAATCTAAGCAAATCTAAATG
This sequence comes from Phalaenopsis equestris, assembly GCF_001263595.1. Taxonomy (NCBI): domain Eukaryota; kingdom Viridiplantae; phylum Streptophyta; class Magnoliopsida; order Asparagales; family Orchidaceae; genus Phalaenopsis; species Phalaenopsis equestris. Next base: position 127 of record NW_018174208.1, read on the forward strand.
CTTAAACATGATTTCATTCCATTGCAAAAGAAGAGTAAAACGAAGATAATGACATAAGCAGCAAAAGAATTGATAAAATTATGAATTAATTATGTACCAATGA
>NW_018174209.1:0-229 GCF_001263595.1 Phalaenopsis equestris
CTCTTTGTGAATCCGTACTAAACAAGTGCTCTGTTTAGGTAATGCATGTGAATCAAACAACGTTAAAGAACATCGAAAATCGAATCACAAAGCGTACAATAAGAAGACATAACACAGAATAACATATAGATTGTTCCTGCTAGAAAGAAAAAACATCCAAATCAGAAATCTGATAAAACAACAAGAAAACAAAATCCAAGTAGTACAACAATAACTACATAAAATCAAG
>NW_018174210.1:0-229 GCF_001263595.1 Phalaenopsis equestris
TTGGAGGGTTAATATATAGTTAGATGGAAAAATCTTGTGTATGTTGATGTCATTTCTACAAATGAAGTTACTCCTTTTTTTAATCAAAGTCAAGGATAACTTACTCTTTTACAAAGTAGGGAAAAATCCATTTGACATAGGTTATAATATATATGCCAATTTATAAAAAGCCATATTTGTTGCTTTCAAAGTGATGTCACGGTAAAGATTAGATTACTTGAATTTAATT
>NW_018174211.1:0-229 GCF_001263595.1 Phalaenopsis equestris
AATATAATATTTATCTATCATCACAACTCATAAAAACATCTCCAACATACATATCATGATACCAAATCAGATTAAATATAAACGGATTGAAGTGCTCATAATTCACAACATAATAGACTAAGAGTTCGTACAATAATGAAATGACAAAAACATATAGTCAGCCCCTATACTAGGGGAACATCATCAAGCTTAGAAAAAAAACATAATCTTCATCATCATGATCCTCCTC
>NW_018174212.1:0-229 GCF_001263595.1 Phalaenopsis equestris
GTTGGGGATTCTCTCTTCTAGGGTAACTACTTGCTAATCCAAAATGCAATGCAAATTGCATTAGTCTTTGGTCATGTGCATGCCATGTGATTTCCTTTTATTATTCTAAATTAATTATTAGTGATTTAAAATTCATTTAAGGTCAGTTTAGTACTTTATATTTATTCAAAGGGGTAATTTTAAAGTTTTTAATAAGCCTTATTTCTAGAAATAGAGAATATTGTCTTGC
>NW_018174213.1:0-230 GCF_001263595.1 Phalaenopsis equestris
TCAATTGAACAATATAATAGGTTCAAATGAACTCGGAATGTTTCAAAAGGTTCTAAAAGTTGTTAAGGTTTGTTCCCGAAGCACTTTTATGACCTTTTGGATATGTTGGAGGACAATTAGACTTATTATTCTTTGCTCAATAAAATAATATATTAAAACCTTTAAGGAGCCAACAAGTTATGATCTGGGGTTTGGTAGCTACACCTTCATTTGGTCTTTCTATTCTTGCA
>NW_018174214.1:0-230 GCF_001263595.1 Phalaenopsis equestris
CACTTCACATTGGAGGTTTGATCCCTCAAAGAGAGCACTACCTGAGACTGATAAGATTATATCAAAATTCATAAGCTCATAAAATTATGTAATTATGTGATTCTTATATTTATCTCATCATGCATTCACGTCAAGGAGCTTGACCGAGAGCCATCCACTACAGAGTTGCATGTCCTCACACAATGATGTTTGGACACACAATGGTGAGTATCCAACCACTCTCGGCGCGT
>NW_018174215.1:0-230 GCF_001263595.1 Phalaenopsis equestris
GGTCTCCTTGAGAAAATTTTATCACCCTTCCTTTGGCCGTGAAGAGGCCATATTATTGCCATGGACGGAGAGTGGAGCTCAATGCTTGGCCTTGGGTGCAAAAGTCTCCTGAGGTGGCGGGCTAAGAGGCTCTAAAGCTTAATCAATGTGAGATGACCCCTAGGGTTGACATTGGGTTTGATTTAGGGATGGTGGCCCACAATTTTGAGGTGCTCCTATGACTAGGCTGG
>NW_018174216.1:0-230 GCF_001263595.1 Phalaenopsis equestris
TTAGGGTTTTAGTGTGAACGGTTCTCGGGCGAGGTCATTTGGGGACGATAATGGGGAGCCGTCCGATCGCGGGTTTATTTAATCAACAGAGAAGATCGAGTAGAACGAATCTTTGGTGCGAAAAGGAAGGCCGATGAGACGACTACATGGCTGGCAGAGTCAAACAGTAGAGCGTCGCATGGAGACTTCAGAGCGGACGAGATTGAGGTGGTGCCGCGTGGATAAGTAGA
>NW_018174217.1:0-230 GCF_001263595.1 Phalaenopsis equestris
ATGATGAAACTCATTTGCATCATATGTACACCGACACTTGTAATATCATCACACGTATACACCACCATGCGTGTGCAGTATGATATTCATATATCGAACTAGGTCATATGTAAGGTTGACTCTTTCTTAAAATCCATCTTTGGTGACATTTGTTAGATCCCTTCAATTTTTAGGATTCCAATAGAAATGCGAACAAACAAAACTTTTGAGGGACATAAGTAGGTTATATA
>NW_018174218.1:0-230 GCF_001263595.1 Phalaenopsis equestris
CCTTAGGTTTTGAGGTATACAATTTAATCCTTAGAAAAACCTCTAGAGAGGCCTCCCTTTGAATATATGTTTTACCCTCTTTCATCTGCTACACCACCTTCTTCCCTTCTTAAAGAACCTCTTTTGTCTTATGCATTAGTGTATTCCATTAAATACAAAATATGCAGGCCACACAAGAGTTTTAAAATTTCTCATTTTTGATTGGATAAAAATCATAACTAATATATTAC
>NW_018174219.1:0-230 GCF_001263595.1 Phalaenopsis equestris
AGGAGTGAATTGTACACACCTGCCTTGAACATAGACAATTACTTGGTTGATTCCATGAAGATTTGTGTAAAACTCTTTCACTACAGGGACAACTACACCGACAATGGTATAATAAAGCATTTCCCAACTTCTCTACGCAATAATCTCCTCCACTCGAGTATTCGATGCGTTGAATCCTCAATTCACAAATCCACTTTCCTTGATTAGCCTCTTCATAAGAACTCGATCAT
>NW_018174220.1:0-230 GCF_001263595.1 Phalaenopsis equestris
AAAAAGACAGATAATAACAGTAGATGAACTCAAAACCAAAAATAAATAATTACATACAGGCCATCTGAAACATTGATATGCTCAAATTAATCAACTAGGCGATTTTTTTTTGCACTATCAGACCAATGTATTTACGCATGCCACAATTAAATCATTAAGAATTTAATAAAAATAAAAAAAATATTAGTTGAGGCCTTAACATGGATTTTGATATTTGAGTAAAAATTTGA
>NW_018174221.1:0-230 GCF_001263595.1 Phalaenopsis equestris
ATTGCGCCGGATGGGAGCGTGGTTCATAAAGCGCGAACCGAGTCAGTGGCTACGTGGAAGGCGACGTCTAACAAGAGCGTGCTACACGTGTTTTGGGAGCCATCGCATGATTGCATGGCGCTGCGTGTTTAAATAGAAAATAGTGATTTAAATAACTCAAAAAATGCTCCCTAAATTAAATAAATTCATATCTTGATGTATAAAAACCACAAAAATAAAATAAAAATATC
>NW_018174222.1:0-230 GCF_001263595.1 Phalaenopsis equestris
CTCTCTCTCCCTCTCCCTCTCTCCCTCTCTCTCTCTCTCACCTCTCTTCTCCATATATAAAAAGTGTTTATTTCCACTTCTTTAAACACAACAACAACCCTCCATACCACCTCCCCCCTCTTTCTCATTCACGTTACACAGCAACAGCACCCCACCTCCCTCGCCGAAAATTGCCAATGTCGCCGGAAAATCCAAAGTCGAGCCAACTTTCCATAGATCTCCCAAACCTT
>NW_018174223.1:0-230 GCF_001263595.1 Phalaenopsis equestris
AATAATAATAATAATAATAATAATAATAATCTCTGGTTAGCTTACTAGCATATAAAATACATTTGATTAAGGTCTATGAGTTCAGTATCTCACAATTTTAGGGGGGCATTTACATATACCACCCAATTCCTATATATTTATATTAATACATTTATACTACCATATTTTAGTATTTAGAAAGTGAAATGCAAATTTAAATGCATAGATAAGTGGCATTTATGTAAAAAAAT
>NW_018174224.1:0-230 GCF_001263595.1 Phalaenopsis equestris
TTGAAGGGTTTGGAGGAGCCTCGACTGCCAAGACACACCGCTTTCCACTACGGCAGTCATGGTGGTGTTGTCGAACAGACAGAGTAGGGTAGAGAAATTCGCAGTGCTTTGGAAGCTCGGAATTGTGTTCCCTTCGCGAGGGACGGTGGAGCGACAGAGCTCGAGGGATTCAACATCGAACTGGAGTGACGAAAGTGTAATGCGCGTAATAATCCATAGCTCGAACGCCG
>NW_018174225.1:0-230 GCF_001263595.1 Phalaenopsis equestris
TAGAATAGAAAAGATAAAAAAAAAGAAATAACATGAAAGAAAATATATAATGCATATATCTCTAATTAAACAATTCATAATAATAATTTGAAGATAAAAAAAATGACATAAAATAGGACAGAAAATAAACTAAATCCAAAGAAATAAATTTAATCCTCGTAACTTCTAAAAGAAAAAAATTATTTCCTAATATAACTTCTAATAATTTATGATAACATTAAAATCAAAAT
>NW_018174226.1:0-230 GCF_001263595.1 Phalaenopsis equestris
GTTGGGCCACTTAGCCACAACTGTGTATTTGTCATTGCCATCAAACAACAATTGCATGGGCACCACCGCAGTCACTATCGGACTTTCACCATTGAACCGCCACCATTGTTGAAATATCATTGCCTCGCCACCATCATCGCCGAAGTAGAACCACCACAATCTGGTCGTCACCATTGTCGAAACACTAGTATTTGGCCACTACCATTGACACCACTGGACCGCAACTGTTA
>NW_018174227.1:0-230 GCF_001263595.1 Phalaenopsis equestris
CGCAGGCTAACCTGAGAGATTGGTGCCTAAGGGTCAAACCATTCACGCTTAAGCTCTGGTTCATGTAAACTGGTTCGCAAACAGTTTAAAGTGAAATTTTAGGCTAAAAACTCTATTTTTTCCCCAACTTCATCTTCTACCTTCGGTTCTCGTGAGTTTGAGAGTTAGGACATCATCTTAAATGAAGATTTCTTAGTGTTTTCAAGCAAAATTTGTTTGATTTGATCTTT
>NW_018174228.1:0-230 GCF_001263595.1 Phalaenopsis equestris
TGGTTGTGTTTTGATGCTTCTCATTTTACTTATGTGGTTGTGTCATTGGAGATTCTCGGTTGTTCTCTGTGGTTGTGGTTTGGTGCTTCTCGTTTTACTTATGTACTTGTACTTTGGGGCTTTTTAGTTTTTCTCTTTGGTGGTGGTTTAATGCTTCATGTTTTACTTACGTGGTTGGGCTTCTAGGTTGTCTTTTGTGGTGGTGGTTTGGTGTTTCTCATTTTACTTAT
>NW_018174229.1:0-230 GCF_001263595.1 Phalaenopsis equestris
TATTTACAACTTGGAACTCTTTGTATGGATTAATTTTCAACACATTGGCCTTGATCCTTTATAGGAGTGATCGCTTCCTTGCTCCTCCAATCTAAATTTGTTTTGGTTGTAAGAACATTCTTATACATACCATTGGTCGATTTTGTACAGGATGTGGTCGATCACTTGTTTCCATATATACAAATAGTGTTGACTTCTTTGTTGCTTATGTCTGTGAATTGATTGATATC
>NW_018174230.1:0-230 GCF_001263595.1 Phalaenopsis equestris
CTCTAGCGAGAGGCGAGCTTATGTCAGAAACTACAAACTTAATTTGTAGGCTTCCGTATGGGTCTTTAGCCAGAAATCGACGAAGTGAAGGGAATAAGAGTAAGGGTAAGAAGAATAAGATGTATCGCAGAAGAGCTGGTTATGCAGAAAGCCCATTTGAGATAAAAAAGTTATGTTTGATCTTAAATCATGAAATGAGCCAAGATTTCATGAAATCCTAAGATGTTTAT
>NW_018174231.1:0-230 GCF_001263595.1 Phalaenopsis equestris
AGAGCCAAAAAGATAAGAGAGAGATAAGGGATAGAGAGGTTAGGAGAGGATTGAGGGAGGGATAGTGAGACATATATGTAGAGATTGATAAAGGGGATAATAGATAGGGAGGAAGTTGGGAGCAATAGAAAGAGAAGATAGAGAGAAAAGAGAAAGAGAGGGTGAGAGAGATTATGAGAGCAAAAAGATGGAGACGGTGAGAGAAAGTGATAGAGGGAGGTGAGAGAGAG
>NW_018174232.1:0-230 GCF_001263595.1 Phalaenopsis equestris
CCCCAAGTTTCAACAATTAGTTAAATTTTGATGATTACAAATATAACGAAGTCAAGAGTAATGGTTTGTTTAAGTTGATAATCATCAATAAATTGACACAAATATGTTGTGTGAAATTTATAGAATGAGTGACGTGGGACAAGATTGACACGGATATGAGACGCAATCGACAGGAAGTAGATACCCGCAGTTCAGCTTGTCTGCATGCTGCAGATCTCGCAATCGCGAGA
>NW_018174233.1:0-230 GCF_001263595.1 Phalaenopsis equestris
AATTGTAGAATAACGCCAATCTATTATGTGTCTTCAGATGAAGTAATTGATTTTTGTGCTTTTGAACACATACCCATTGTCTGAGATAATCCTGTGTGGTACCCCAAAATGGTAAACGACTTGATTCTTGAAAACTGTAATACATTGTGTGTTTTTACTTCTCTCAACGGTATTGCCTCTACCCATTTTAAAAAATAATCAGTAGCGGCTAGAATGAATCGATGTCCCTT
>NW_018174234.1:0-230 GCF_001263595.1 Phalaenopsis equestris
CCCATTACATCAGAGTCACTACCTTCTAGAACAACTACTGTTACCTTAGCTGAAATCTCTATCTTGGGGTCAACTAGAATCGACGGTGACTCTTCTTCGTTGGCCGTAAATTGAGAATCCTATCTGAAGCCTGCATCTTTTTCCAGATCACCGTTTATCTCTTCAACTGAAAGCTGGTCCTCTTACTTTGTGTCCTCACTGTCTTTAGTGTCTATTGTAGTATTACTTAG
>NW_018174235.1:0-230 GCF_001263595.1 Phalaenopsis equestris
ATGTTCATTTCCTTCCCCACACCTTTGTTTTAAAGTTTGCCATGAATTTGTGCAATGTCTTGTTTCTGGTAGCCGCAACAGCCATCAAATGTGTCGGAAGGGTCGAAATTGGGTTGCAAGCTTCTGTAACGAAATAAACAATGGGGATGGGAGGACTAAGGTGTTAGGAAGAAGAGGAATGTAGAATACGCAGGTTGCCAGGGAGAAGGGCGCGGGAGGAATTCTTCCTC
>NW_018174236.1:0-230 GCF_001263595.1 Phalaenopsis equestris
GTTCTACCTCTCTATGGACTCTTAGGGCATCGCCCCTAAATTTTTAATTTACACTCATAGCACTAGTCTCTCTAATATCATATCAAAATTAGCACTATTAAAAGTGGAATGCATATTTTCATGCATAGGTTTTAAACATCAGTGTTATACATATAAATATAATATTTTAGCCGTGAGATATGTAAACATATAAGGATTGTGTGCTACCTATGTAGATTTCCACATAGCAC
>NW_018174237.1:0-230 GCF_001263595.1 Phalaenopsis equestris
ACACAACCTCCACACACCACCACCTACACAACCTCCACACACCACCATCAACACTACCACAAACACAACCACAACCACACACCCCCAGACACAACCGTCTCCACACCTCGACACAACCATCTCCACAAACCTCTGCACACCACCACTAACACCTCCACGAACACAGCCACACATTAACACTTCCACAGAACACCCCACACAACCACACAACCTCCCAACACCACCACCAA
>NW_018174238.1:0-230 GCF_001263595.1 Phalaenopsis equestris
AAAAAAAAAAGCAAACAAAATATTATTACAGAACTACCCCTAGTGGCTATTTTTATAAAAACTTGTTTCTAAAAATGTGCTAAAATCCTCACACTTGGAGATCCAATAAACCTACATGGCCGGCTGCTAACTCTGGTTATTATCAGCACATTGACTTCATATTGCTAATGATTTGGCAGTCCATATGGCAGCAGAATATTCAGCTGGATGGTATTTCTGCGTGAAAAAAA
>NW_018174239.1:0-230 GCF_001263595.1 Phalaenopsis equestris
TTTGGAGGACGAATGTGCCGAGTTGATCGTCGAAGTATCATTTGAGCATTTTCAGAAGTAGGGTCGGGAAGGACTAAAGATGAAGGGGTCAGGCGTCGTGTGTAGACACGATCATGCTAGAATCATTTATCAAAAAAAGCATCTTTAAAGTGAGGAGGTAGATTAACGAAATTAGAATATAGGCATTCTCACAAGTAGATTAATGAAATTAGTAGATATTATGATTCATA
>NW_018174240.1:0-230 GCF_001263595.1 Phalaenopsis equestris
CAATCCTTCCCTGCATCTCAGCTAGCTATCATGTACTCACAAGGTATTAGTGCTCCATGCAGGGTAAAGTCTCTAGTTTGCTTCTCTATGATACTTTTTGCATCTCTTCTAGTTTTTGTCACAGATATATGCTCAGTACAACTTTGAGTATGTTAGATCCTAAATTATCTGTGAAATGCCACAAAATCTTACTTGCAATAAGTGAATAATAGAAGAGAATATGAGAGAAA
>NW_018174241.1:0-230 GCF_001263595.1 Phalaenopsis equestris
CAATCCTTCCCTGCATCTCAGCTAGCTATCATGTAGTCATAAGGTATTAGTGCTCCATGCGGGGTAAAGTCTCTAGTTTGCTTCTCTATGATACTGTTTGCATCTCTTCTAGTTTTTGTCACAGATATATCCTCGATACAATTTTGAGTATGTTAGATCCTAAATTATCTGTGAGATGCCACAAAACCTTACTAACAATAAGTGAATAATAGAAGAGAATATGAGAGAAA
>NW_018174242.1:0-230 GCF_001263595.1 Phalaenopsis equestris
TTTCTAATACTTTCATTGTTTTTTATGTTGTAACTTTAATTGCATTGTCTACTAATTTAGGGTCTTTTTGGGACAGTTTGTGTTTTTCAGGATAAGCAAAGACAGGAGTCGACCCGCGACCTGCGTTTAGTGTAAAAAAAACTCAAATGTGGCAGACAATATTTTCAAAAATGCGCAAGTCAAACAGTTAGACAGCGTTTTCAAAAAATATCGCAGCACTTATAAGCTGC
>NW_018174243.1:0-230 GCF_001263595.1 Phalaenopsis equestris
AAAATAAAGTGCAACTTTCAATGCATAAGTATAGTAGTATCTATGTAAAAATGGAAGTATAGGTGTCAAATATGTAAATGCATAGGAATCGAGAGGTATTTATGTAAATCTACCATTATTTTCTTATTATAATTATTAATTTTGTTTTGCTCTCACGCCTGGCTGCCTAACTTCAAATAATTTTATGGAGTTTGGTGTGGATGGGCAACAACCAAAAGTTAGCAATTATA
>NW_018174244.1:0-230 GCF_001263595.1 Phalaenopsis equestris
GGTGAAGATTAAGTGTATTCTTAAAGACTTAACTCGTGAAATTATTTCTAAAGGATCCTCTGGTCATGTTGAACCTTCCAGAATTTTCTAAGATCTTTCTAATCAACATGCTAATTATCATAATCAATTTATGAAAATAATAGACGTAAACTTAAAAAATATGGATCTCTGTCTAGGGAGTCCTCTGACTTTAAGAAAATCAGAAGATATCCCCTAAGACAGAGGCAACA
>NW_018174245.1:0-230 GCF_001263595.1 Phalaenopsis equestris
TAGAGTGGCGCTTAGGCACCAGATGACACTGAAGAAGACACCTAGGTGCCCAAAAATGTCTCCTAGGTGCCAAAAATAATTAAGAAGCATTTTTGGCTGATTTTGGGCTATTTTGTGATGTTCTGGAATATTCCAAGCAACTTGCACACCCCATGGAGTTGTTCAATGAATCTTAACATTTGAAAAGGCTAGAGTTGTGTCTCTTGGAGTGAAAGGGTGTGTCTCTTTTA
>NW_018174246.1:0-230 GCF_001263595.1 Phalaenopsis equestris
GAGTTTTCATTTGAGGATGAATTCGTAGTAGAATTCCCAGTAGTTTAATTCCCACCTTTCTCAGTCTTTCATTTTCAAGAACAGTCTATTTTTTCTTTGATGGTAGGAAAGCGTAACTCTTTCTTATGAAAATGAAGAAGAAAGAGTGCATCTCCGCCACGCCACTCCTGCATAGGCTTTTCGCCTAGACTCTTGTCTCCCCCGGTACGTCTAATCGTTAGCTCCGATGG
>NW_018174247.1:0-230 GCF_001263595.1 Phalaenopsis equestris
ATATATATATATTTGAAATCAACTAAAAGAACGAAGTGCATTTATATGTGGCATAATAATTAAGGTTGCAATCTCTCATCGTGAGGTCACGAGTTTGAATCATGCATATTACCCCAAAAAATATATCTCATCTAATAATTGAAAGCAAAATTTTGGAAATCGTCGAAGATTGCTCGAAGATGGATGATCAGCTTTCTCGAAGATTAGGCAATCAGGGACATCAACAACTG
>NW_018174248.1:0-230 GCF_001263595.1 Phalaenopsis equestris
ATAGAACAGATAGTTCGACTACGATCCGTTTTTCTATTTCTTTTTTCTTATCTTTCGCTAGAGGGGTTTAATTAATAGCCAGCCCATCTCCTGTGGGGTTGTATGTCAGCCCTATGGCTTGTCGTAATCGTACTGGTAAAGCCTTAGCTGGCGAAGCTTCGGATCTTAGCTAATGCCATTTGATTTGAGGTACTGACAAATCGTGAGGGTTGGTGTAACTAACTGAGCTG
>NW_018174249.1:0-230 GCF_001263595.1 Phalaenopsis equestris
ACAGCAATCAGAGCTTCCTGGGTAAAGAATGAGGCAGATGGATAATCCCAATTGGAAAAAGACAGGTCAAGCGTGTTATGCATGGGACACCCAGCCACTATCACCCTCAAACTGCCATCTTTCAACGACAATTGGTTATTCTCAAGAAAAGAACCAGGAAACCTCAAAGGGAGCCGCACTGTTAAAGCACGCAGGTGTTAAAAATTCATGTTTGAACTTTATGACACAAA
>NW_018174250.1:0-230 GCF_001263595.1 Phalaenopsis equestris
GCCCCCCTCATAGGTGTGGGGTGAAATGTCTTATGCCTGGAACGCCAATTTAAACAGCGATTGCAACAAATCTTAACGTTCAACATCGTGAGTTTATGAAATTGAGCGATACATTTTTTTGGAGTAGGGAGCATAGCTGACAATGGAATATGGACTAAATATATGGGCTTCTCTATGCAATTGATGCTATAAATTTATATGTTAAAGTTTCCTTTCGTGTATTATTTTTG
>NW_018174251.1:0-230 GCF_001263595.1 Phalaenopsis equestris
AAATTTGCCATTCATTAATCACATATAGTTGTTCATCAGGAAAATTTTCATTTACTTCATCATTAAAGTTAACATTATTTTTCTATTCAAGACTTGACAAATGGTCATTTATCTGATTATCAGTACCCTTCCAATCCACTACCTTAAAATTAACTTCTTGCATTAGAAGGAACCATCTAATTAATTATGGTTTTACATCATTCTTCATCATTAAATATTTAATAACAGAA
>NW_018174252.1:0-230 GCF_001263595.1 Phalaenopsis equestris
GGAGAGTGATATGCTAGATATAGCTACGAGCTTGCATTTTGCTTTTCAAGCAAAAGTAAGGTTTTCAAGGTCTCACTAGTTGAATTTGCTTATACGAAGCATGCATTTTAGTAATTTTTTTCCCTTCGGTTTTAGGCTATTTGGTATCTTAGATATTACAAGCTATATGAAGTACTTAAATCACGAATGAAAAATATCTTGCCAGTTCATTTCATATAACCCTTTTTGTC
>NW_018174253.1:0-230 GCF_001263595.1 Phalaenopsis equestris
GTAGTGTCTCCTCATTTCAATTAACATGAATTCTAATAATAATATCCCCATCTATATATATCACAATTAATTTGAACAATGGATCCGAGATATCTAAAATGATCTCAATCGACCTTCATGACTGCCACTCTCCAAAGGAGGGAGGCAGTGACAGAGAAGGTCGTTTAGTGGCGGCGACTGATGTCGCTTAATGCGTGGATTTAAGGTAAATTCAGACAAACACAAAAAAA
>NW_018174254.1:0-230 GCF_001263595.1 Phalaenopsis equestris
AAAAAAAAGAAAAGGCGCGACCATCCCCCCTTCCCCTATTTCAGCATTTCATTCTCTATTTGGCCCGCCTCATGAAAAATGAGAGGCCTCTTGATTCGAAGTCACTACGAAAGGGTCGGTCAATAGCAGAGCTCTTTCCCGGGTCTCCTTTCGAAGGAAGGCGCTAGCTTCGCATTCCTAATCCGGCTTTGTTTGCCCCAGCTTGGCGAATCGCATCCCCGCTAGCCCCT
>NW_018174255.1:0-230 GCF_001263595.1 Phalaenopsis equestris
ATGAAGTAATTGCCTTTCTGACTGATGGAAGGGGAAAATGGAAAAAGAAAGAATAATAAAAAAGTTAATTTCTCCACTTCATCGATGACTTGTCAATCAAAAGTAGGGCACTACTTCATTTCTACTAAATTGCTTCCAACAAATCATTTGAGTGAAGTAACAAAGGAAAGAGGTGTGTTGAACTTTTGCATTCAAAAAATGAAGGCAGTTGATGTTGGTGCTCTTATAGT
>NW_018174256.1:0-230 GCF_001263595.1 Phalaenopsis equestris
TCCTCTTAGCTTAAGTTTTCATAAATTTTTTTTTGGATCTATTTAATTTTTTTGAACGATACCAAGGTTTTGACATTTTTTGGAGTGAAATATCGCATTAAAAAATGTTATATTGCCTATAGATCTAGTTTTGTTGTGAGCATTTAGCTCTGCTTGGGCTATGATGATTCCCTTAACAAAAATCGGGATTTACAAGAAATTACATACAGATCACCTGAAACTTGCATCAC
>NW_018174257.1:0-230 GCF_001263595.1 Phalaenopsis equestris
AAATAAACAAAAAGTAAATATAGCACAAATTAATTAAACACCAACTAAGATCAATCAAAATATACTTTATTATTCATTTAAACTAAATTTATTCATTGGTAGTCCAGTCTCACCTCATTGGCCATGCATGCACATTAAATGGATGTTATGTCACTCAACCTAGATTAGTTTAGTTCACTTGATCATTTGATTTTCAACTTCATTTATTTATTTATGTGATGTTATTTTTT
>NW_018174258.1:0-230 GCF_001263595.1 Phalaenopsis equestris
AGTCTTTGAGGAAAAGGAGGTGGTGGTCTTTCTAATTCATTTTCAGTTGAAGAGACAGATTGTTCTTGGTTTTTAAAAAAGTTTCTTTAGGTTTTTTAGTTTTGTTAATCTCTCTCTCAACTATAATCTCTTTTTGAATTCCAACAGTTAATTCCTATCCACTCATATGTTGAACAGCTTTACTTTGTTCTTGTTCCATTTCTTTGTCATTCGTATTTATTTCAATATTA
>NW_018174259.1:0-230 GCF_001263595.1 Phalaenopsis equestris
TCTAACAATTTTGGCCTCAAATCTCTAAGAGATCTTCAAATATGGTGTGCCCTAGCCCCAAAATCATAAAAACCCAGGGAAGAAGGTGAAGCGAAGGTTCGTTAATGAAGTTTTTCAGACCAATTTTTTACTTAAAACTGTTTGCAAATTGGTTTTTGTGAATCAACACTTAAGCACGAATCATTTGGCCCTTAGGCGCCTATTGGTCCATTTAGGCAGCACTTAAGCAC
>NW_018174260.1:0-230 GCF_001263595.1 Phalaenopsis equestris
TTTTTTTAATATAAAGGACATTCCAAATTCAAATTCAAGATCACCGGACTTGGATTTTAGCTAACTTGTACTCAAACTGACCGTCTCAACAAGACGAATCCAATAATGTCAAAATTGGTTCGTTCTGGTCCAATCAAGCCCAAATGAAATTGTTGAAAAACAAATTGAGTTCTTAAATTATCAATTGAATAATCAAATGAACTTCAAATTTGACATATTTATAGTCAAAT
>NW_018174261.1:0-230 GCF_001263595.1 Phalaenopsis equestris
CGGGGTAGGTAAACAAGGCGGGAGCAATAAGGAAGAGAGAAATAATGAAGGTGGGGATGAGGAGTACGGGAATAAAAAAATAGGACTGGTAAAACGGGTCGAGGGGTCTCACCTGCGGCCCATGTTTCGCTTAGATTCGCAACCGCCGCGATCGAAACGCAGCTCCAAACGATCCGCGGCCTCCGGCGGCACCGCGCAGAGAAAGTCGCGCCATCCATGTGCTTTTCCAC
>NW_018174262.1:0-230 GCF_001263595.1 Phalaenopsis equestris
AGTCAAAAGACGAAAATATCAAGCGTCATTTTCTTTGGTCAAAATTCTGAGCCGACCAAACGGAAGTACAACCGAATGAAGAGATAGTATGAGCCAAATTCTAAGGACAGTCATTCATGACCAAATCCCTTAGTCAATTCAGAAACTCATCATAAGAAAACCAAATGCCCCGCACAAAACTCTTCTCTGAACTTGTGAGAAGGCTCCATGTTCAAGAAAAACTGTCTATC
>NW_018174263.1:0-230 GCF_001263595.1 Phalaenopsis equestris
TCCTCATATATGACTTTTTATTAATGAAAGTTGAGTCAAAAGGTAATTATATTTGATTTGAACTTATGGCCCATTGGTAGAAAATTATATCCTCAATTATTATATCACAAGTAAGTGCACATGTATTATGTATGTTGGTGCTTAACTATGCGAGTCATTTATGTGGGTGCTCGAAATAATAAATATATATTTTTAAATTGTTAAATAATACCTAGTATTTATTTTCTATT
>NW_018174264.1:0-230 GCF_001263595.1 Phalaenopsis equestris
AAAGCATGTTTTTTAGTGTTTTTTCCGTGTTTTAATTTTTTTTTTTTTGATTAAAAATTTCTCAAAGTATATTTTCTTCATTTTGAGTGTTTTTAAAACAATTAATTTTTTTAAATTACCAAATCTATTTTGTTTCAAATAATAAAATAAGCAAAATAAAATTAAAAAAACGGAAGATTTACAGACATACCACTTCATTCCTATGTATTTACATGCTTAACGCCTAACTT
>NW_018174265.1:0-230 GCF_001263595.1 Phalaenopsis equestris
TTTTCATTTTGATTTGAGTATTTCAATTGCTTGAGACATGGCTTATTCATTGATGTTTTTATATTAATTGTGTAGTTCATAACCTTATATGATTGTAGGTAATTCATTGTTGCATCTGTGTTAGTCAGTACAATATTGATGTGCATGGATGTAACTAGAGAAAGATATTTAAAGAGAGTTGCAACTATCGTATGCTTGATGTACAAATATTATAACTCGCATATAGAGTG
>NW_018174266.1:0-230 GCF_001263595.1 Phalaenopsis equestris
CCATTAATTGGTGGGTTATCAAATTATTCACAAGCTTTTATATGTCCAGTATAAATAATTTTATTCTTTGAAGATGACTTGAATAATGAAATGAATGATTACTTTAACTTTGATTTCACAATCCATGTTTTACTTTATCTCTATTTTCTATCCTTTTAAAGTCCAAATAATTCAATTTTTAAGAAGATTTGCAATTCCAATATCACCAAAAGTTTTGGCTACCTATCGGC
>NW_018174267.1:0-230 GCF_001263595.1 Phalaenopsis equestris
ATATTAAATGGCACAAGTACTTATGGTAAAGCATATTTTAGTTGTGATACAAAAAAAAAGAATGCTTTTAATAACAAATTTTTTGTGGTTTTTATTGAATATAGAGGGATCTAATGAACAATTAACATGTCATAAGAGAAGCTCAAATAATAAGCACATGAGGCCTCATTATATAGTAAAATGATAATATAGATAGATAGTTAAATATCATAAGAGGTTGAAGGGACTGT
>NW_018174268.1:0-230 GCF_001263595.1 Phalaenopsis equestris
AAGTAATGAATTATTGTATTGGCATAATCCAACATACACACAAATATAACTAAGCGACCAGTAGCGACACCATAAGTTTTTTATGAGGAAAACCCTGAAAGGGAAAAAAAATCATGAGAATTTGCTCAGTTGAAATATTTTGACTATAAGTTAGTGATTATTGGCATGACCCCTTGTCCGATAGGCATTGAGGGGTTACATAATTGCTCGGGTTACTATATTTGTTTGTA
>NW_018174269.1:0-230 GCF_001263595.1 Phalaenopsis equestris
TTCATCAGAGGACCTTCATAGTCCATATCAACTTGACTAAAGTTCATGTTGAAGTCTATGGTGCCACCCTGCGATGCCATTTCCTTATTCAGTGCGAGGTTCCAACCATCCTTGAAGCGAAGTTCAGCCTCGATCTCGACATTTTTCTTCAGACGACACGAAAGATGTCAGTGGGCTGAAACTTGGCGTGAACATGAACGAAACAAAGTATTTATTAAAGTAAATTTTAG
>NW_018174270.1:0-230 GCF_001263595.1 Phalaenopsis equestris
GCATGGTAATGAATTTTCAATCAGACATCCTCACCTAGTTTTTTGTTGGAATGCATCGTCTTGAATGAAACAAATGCTTGGATTTTCATTTTGGAAATCCACAAGGGTAATGTTGCACGTACTGTGTTTCCATCAGAAAAAAATATTTCGGATTTTTTTTTTTGCAAACCAAAATAACAAGAAAAAATACTTGAAGAAGAAATCATCTCTTTTGTGCTAATCACTTTAGG
>NW_018174271.1:0-230 GCF_001263595.1 Phalaenopsis equestris
CTATCTTTTAACTTTCACATAATATAAATAACATATTAAAATGAAAAAATAATCTATTACACTATAAATTTAATATTATAAAATTGATAAATTTGCCATCCCAAATTATGGTTCCTTGTGTTGTCACTCATTGTGATAACAACATTATCACGTATGCTAGTAAATATTTTTCCCATAACTCTTATAAATATTGGGAATGCTTTATCTTTAATTTCCTTGGAATATTTTTC
>NW_018174272.1:0-230 GCF_001263595.1 Phalaenopsis equestris
CAAGTTTAACATTAAAATATCATATATTAAAACATAGGATGCTTGGAGGAAGACTTTCAGGACAATATTTGAAAGGTAGGAAAGTCATATCGTTCATTGTATAGATATATAGAAGCAATTTATTCTACAATGTGAGGTTTTGTTTATAAAATTTAGGATGATCCATAAAATCATTTTTTATGACTTTTTGTGGCTTTTGGCATTTCATTAAGGGATGGAATAATTATCGA
>NW_018174273.1:0-230 GCF_001263595.1 Phalaenopsis equestris
TTCATTGGTGTCAGATGTTTGCTCGGCATCCACGTGCTCAGCTATGCCAAGAAACCATCTCTCACTAGGTGCTCATGCATAATCACCCGCGGTCATAACTCCACCAAACATACGATCCAACTTTTCTTCTAGCTCAGGGTCATTGCCACTGAATTTGAATTTTTTGCATTTGACACTACTTACAAAATAATGAATGATTAATATGTTGATGTAATTGCAAAAAAATAAAA
>NW_018174274.1:0-230 GCF_001263595.1 Phalaenopsis equestris
AAAAAAAAAATCTCACAAAAAAACACAAAAAATAAGGACAATATTTTTAAGGTTCTAAACGTTATAATTTAAAATGATATATAAATGTCCCCATGAGTTTAGCCACATCGGTCTGAGCAAAATAATCAGACTATTATCAAAAGAAACCAATTTCAAAAGACTAGTTATCTAACATAGTTTACTTATGTAAATAAAAAAATAGCTGTGAAAAGATATTTCAAGATTAAATG
>NW_018174275.1:0-230 GCF_001263595.1 Phalaenopsis equestris
CAACTGATGTTTGTTAACATATTCCATCATAGATAGATATTTACGGATTTGGATCATGTAGCTTCTTCGACCAAGCATTTTGAAATGATTAGGATGGGATGGAAAAGGAGCAATTAGTATCTTGCTCTAACCTTGATGAAGTCTTAAGCACACTTCAAGTAACACTGTAGGAGTATAGGTAATCATTTGCTTCCCTTTTTGGCTTGCTATATTGTGAAGAAGCAAGAGAG
>NW_018174276.1:0-230 GCF_001263595.1 Phalaenopsis equestris
AGTATAATGCACCCATAGCCTACTTGACTACATCGTGTTTGCAAAGTACTCGGCGGTTCATTTACCAAACTCGACAATATCAAAAGCATGCATACCATTGGAAGCAACAAAGCTCATGAATCACTCGATCTCAACCAACTTCTACTTTTTGTTTACAATATCAATAAATATATCATATTTGCATAAATTGTATGTATAATAGTAAGGGTATTCTTGGGAATCCTACTAAA
>NW_018174277.1:0-230 GCF_001263595.1 Phalaenopsis equestris
TTTTTCCCAATGGTAATTGTTGGGTTCATATTTATCAATGCGAGTGCACAATGTTCCTTGGGTTAGTCAGACTTTGGTTCGGTCGACTTTAGAGGCATTTAGTGTGATGGCGAACGATCATACATCAACTCTCCTTGCGAGATCCGTCAGATCTTCTCAAGTTTGGTACAGATGTAATTATGATATACGTAATTAAGTTAATGGTTCTCTAACTTCTTTGAAAGTGACAA
>NW_018174278.1:0-230 GCF_001263595.1 Phalaenopsis equestris
TGGCCTGGTTTATCTGAATGGCTTTGAACAAGGCTATGTTTGATTTTCAGGTTAGCACACACCTGCAAATTACCAAGAATTGTATCTCTTATCTTTATAAACTTATACTCTATCAAAAATACCCTTGCATCTGCTCCCCCCTCTAGTAGAAAGATCAAACTCATATAGAGAAACCACTGTGTACTGGTTCCCTCGTACCTACCCATACATTAAAATTAACATTGATGGTA
>NW_018174279.1:0-230 GCF_001263595.1 Phalaenopsis equestris
ATTTCCTCCTTTGAATTCCAAAAATAAATATTCCAAATTTGAGCTATTCCCATTTAACATTTCTTTGTCCGATATTTTTGAAAATTCTTATTCCATTGAACTTCTTGATGATAATATCCCTGATTTTTCATCAAGAGTTTTCTTATGTGACTTCATTTCCCCAGATTTTTATCAAGAGTTTTCTTAGGAGACTTGAGTTATCTAAGATGTAATTAACTATTGGGGCTTGT
>NW_018174280.1:0-230 GCF_001263595.1 Phalaenopsis equestris
TTAATCAATCATGAATACCTTTGAAACACTATAAGAGCAAATTTAAATCTTGATTCCAAGTTCCTTAATGACTTGAGCCTACTCTTAAGGCATCCATTTACATAACTCTTAAATAGAACATCAAGTGAATGTCTAAGTACCCCACTCATAGGATAATTAAAACTTCAAGGTTCATTAAGCACAAGATAAATTAATTCACTTAATCTAAATTTAACTTTGGATGGTCAATT
>NW_018174281.1:0-230 GCF_001263595.1 Phalaenopsis equestris
ATCTAGTCAAAGAATGGAAACCACTAGGGGCATTATGCCAAACTTCAAGGTGGGAATTAGAATTTAGGTTTTCAACCCGAAGGGAGAACTGGAAATCAAGTACAAGCCTCCAGAAGGAAAGATTATACCAGTTT
Organism: Phalaenopsis equestris; assembly: GCF_001263595.1. Lineage (NCBI taxonomy): Eukaryota > Viridiplantae > Streptophyta > Magnoliopsida > Asparagales > Orchidaceae > Phalaenopsis > Phalaenopsis equestris. The sequence goes on from NW_018174281.1 coordinate 135, forward strand.
GGGCAACCACTATGAACATTACATCCGAACTGGATTTGGTCGAAGAATGGCAATTGCTTGAGACATTACACCAAACTTCAAGGTGGGAATCAAAAT
>NW_018174282.1:0-230 GCF_001263595.1 Phalaenopsis equestris
ACACCTGAATAACACACAATAACACCTAAATAACATGAGGGGAATATTCTCTAGTGTTACCGGGATCACCTCCACAGCGTAATTTCATTGGACTTCACACGTAGCTCCAGAGCGTAATTTCTTTTTGTGAGGATTTAAATAAAAAAACAAACTAACATTGACAAAGTATCTGAATCCCATCTTTAATTTAGCTTCAACACACAAAAAAAAAAAAAAAAAAAAAAAAAAAA
>NW_018174283.1:0-230 GCF_001263595.1 Phalaenopsis equestris
GGGAGGGAGGTGGAGATAAGGACATAGAGAAATTAAACAAGCGATAGATTGATATGGAGAACACAAAGATAGGGAGAGTGAGGCAGAAAGACAGATTGTGAGAGAGCAAGGAGAGATAGAGAGAAGATAGAGTAAGAGATTTTGAGAGAGAAGGAAAAAGAAATAAATGAGAGAGATTCATTGAGACAAAGAGAGAGAAGGAAAGAGAGTCAGAGAGAGGAGAGAAAAAT
>NW_018174284.1:0-230 GCF_001263595.1 Phalaenopsis equestris
CTATCATCTACATAACACAAAATTCATTTCAATTTACATATCTAATGCTAAAATAAACTGTTTATAACCATACCACCTAAAATCTCTTAATACATCAAAATTATCAGTCAAGCCATCCGTGTTTTCTCAGCTAACTCCTCTGTATCTTATGTTCCGTTAAGGGAAGAAAAAATTTGAAAGAGAATATAAGTTAACAACTGAATGAAGGAGCCAGACCGCTTCTACTAAAC
>NW_018174285.1:0-230 GCF_001263595.1 Phalaenopsis equestris
AGTAATACAAGACTTTCTATTTAAGCCCCCCAAATATCGATCCCACGGGGAAGGTTTAATGTCAAGATGGTAGATTGAATTAGGAATTTCACAATAATAAAGAAAGAATACTATACTAATTTCAAATGTTTAAGGTGCTTTCAGAACTAAATTGTTAACTACTAGTAAGACTGTAAATTAAAGTTAAACTATAATTACCAAACTATGTTTTTGTGATGAAGTTATAAAAT
>NW_018174286.1:0-230 GCF_001263595.1 Phalaenopsis equestris
CCAATTGGATGCAAATAAGTATTCAACATTAAATACAGAACTAATGGTGGTATCAAGGGATTCAAAACTAGACTGATTACAAAAGGTTTCACTCAGGCCTATGGGATTGACTATCAAGGGACCCTTGCACTAGTTGTCAAACTGAACACTATCAGAATTCTCTTAATAGTAGTTAATAGGGCGTGGAGACTACATCAACTTGACATAAAAAATTCCTTCTTGAATGAGGA
>NW_018174287.1:0-230 GCF_001263595.1 Phalaenopsis equestris
CAGAGATGCATACGGTGTCTGATCTTCACCGTCCATTACAACAAAAATGTATGACGGTGGATCCTATTTTAAATTAAAAAATATATATTTGCTGTGATGAACGGTAGATGTCTGCATACAATATCCGTATGAAATAATTTTTTCCAGTCTAAGGGGTCTTACATCACGGATGCCAACGAACAAATCGAGATACGCTGCACACACACACACACACTCTCTCTCTCTCTCTC
>NW_018174288.1:0-230 GCF_001263595.1 Phalaenopsis equestris
TACAATCGTGCATGAGACGTTGACGTGAACGACCTTTCGAAACTGCAGTAAAGGTTTCCCCCAGCCTGAAAGAAGTTATAACATTCTTTGTGTCTGAATAGGATGCGAGAAAACAATCGTGCCCGGGAGGTTGACGTGAACGACCTTTCGAAATTGTTGTGAAGGTTTCCCCTCACATTGAAGAATGTTTCGGAAATGATCTTCAAGATGCAAAGAAGAATCCTTTGTGA
>NW_018174289.1:0-230 GCF_001263595.1 Phalaenopsis equestris
CGGTCTGAGGACTTCTTCCACGGTCTCTCTATTGATGATTCACTAGCATTTTTCCTCTCTTTACTCCTCCCGGCTCTAACTCTCAAGGTGTGTATTTCCAAATGACAATTCTGTATTTAACAATTCACATGAGGAGGACTAATGTTGCAAGGTATTTATAATGATAGATTTTTTTCTAATTGTTTCCTTTAGATATTAATAAGGAGAATCTACATTTGATTTTTATTGAT
>NW_018174290.1:0-230 GCF_001263595.1 Phalaenopsis equestris
GAGAAATTAAAGCGATTACTTCATAATCAAAGCAAATACCCTTTATATTTTAAGAGAAATTTCTCATCCATGGGCAAATAATCAAATAATGGCTTCTCGCCACTTCAGTCAAAATTCAGGAAGAATACTAAAAAAACACAATCTATTCATATAAAGACATAATAAATCTTAAACAGCAATAGAAATAAACAGCAATAGAAATAAATTCAGATCTTACCCATAAAGAAAGA
>NW_018174291.1:0-230 GCF_001263595.1 Phalaenopsis equestris
TTAGTATTTTGAAGAAGACTTAGGACTATTTGCATCTGATCTTTTAAATCTTGCATTTAATTGTTAGTCCTTTCAAATAATTCTCTATTCTTAGTATCACTTTCATGAATCCTGAGATCTAACGAATCAACCATTTGAATTAAATTTTTAATTTGATCTTAAGAAACTAATTTCGATGCCATGATGCTTTTTTTTTTCTTGTGAAGAGAGATGAAAGGGAAAAGACTATA
>NW_018174292.1:0-230 GCF_001263595.1 Phalaenopsis equestris
ATATGTCTTTTGAACTTTGCATGGAAAGTAAAGAAAGGCAACCACGCAATATGAATTTGTTTCAATATTCTTGAACGATACATTCCAATTGAAGTACAGTCTAAATTAAGAACCCAAATTTGACTTGTAGCTATATGAGAAATATTATAAGTGAGAAACAAAGAAGTCTTTACATAATTAAATGGATCACGTTTTTAATGAAAATTCTAATTTTGGTTTCAAGCCATAAA
>NW_018174293.1:0-230 GCF_001263595.1 Phalaenopsis equestris
GCCAAGTCAGGGAGGTTTAATTTTGGGTTTTGGTCACTTAGGGCTCCCTTGGGCTGGCTGTTTTTGGCATCTGAGGAGGTAGCTGGTCAGGTTATGGTCTCTTCTTGGCTCAAGGAGACCACACGGTGCTTAATGATGGTTAACTCCTGAGGGTAAGTGATGATGGCCAAGATATTTGACTTTAGGCCAAAAATGGGGTGAAATCCATTAAATCAAGGGATCATTGGTCC
>NW_018174294.1:0-230 GCF_001263595.1 Phalaenopsis equestris
AAAAAAAACAATTTAAATTTCCAAGCTAACAATTTATTTTTAGCAATACAAATTTGCTTATTAAAAAAATATCTTTTTTTACCTTTGAAGAGGAACACCAAAATAGTGCATAGAAAGATACTTAATGAAAAACTAGGAGAAATTCAATAGCATTACTTTGCCTATTAGACATGTTTAGAAGCTAGAAAGCAACACTTACTACTATTAATGATAAGACCATTTTCTTTGTT
>NW_018174295.1:0-230 GCF_001263595.1 Phalaenopsis equestris
AGGTATTCAGGATGATTCAAGTTAACTTGAGTTAGGTCGGGTTGACCCAGAGGTTCAGGTTATTAGGGTTGACCCAAATTAAGTCAGCTTAGCCTGATGATTTAGTTTATTTGGGTTAACCTAAGTTAGGTCAATTTGACCCGATGATTTAGTTAAATTGGGGTCACCCAAGTTAGGTCGGGCATGATTCAGTGATTCAGTTGAATTGAGTTAGCTCGAGTTATGTCGGG
>NW_018174296.1:0-230 GCF_001263595.1 Phalaenopsis equestris
AGCATAGATCGAAGTCAACCAGCCGACAAAAGAGTTGAGCCCAGTTTGAACAGAATCTGAATTGAGGGGAGCCCTGAATAAACTAGAATAGCTCAAGATCAAATGAAAACGCACACATATGTATTGGATGCTATACACATAAATTTATGTAAGCACACACACAATCTTCATCACAACTAAAATAGAAAACTATAAACTTTTCGCTTGATTTTTAATGTCTATTATATGAA
>NW_018174297.1:0-230 GCF_001263595.1 Phalaenopsis equestris
ATGTTCAATAATTTATTCATTAAAGATCCTTAAATGTTACTACTTAAATTTCTCCATAATTGGTAATAATCATTGTTAAAATATAACCAAAATCAAAGTCAACACCTTATTGATATCTTGACAGAAGGGTCCGATTCCTCCGCATTAAGCTCTCTATTTTTGGGCATGTTTTACTTTATTTTAGTATGTAGGAAACTGGACTGGACATATGGGCTCTCATGTTTGGGTTG
>NW_018174298.1:0-230 GCF_001263595.1 Phalaenopsis equestris
AAAAAAGTTAAATACACCTGTTCAAACTCTACTGTGGCACTAAACAACACTAATCCTAACAAAAAATCATTGTTTGAACTTAATTACATTTATTATATTATAAGATGATTTACATATATACCACTCATTTTCCAGGTATTTACAAATATAACACCAAAATGTTATGTGGTAGAAGAGAATTGAGGGGCAGAAATATAAAAGGTAAAATTTAGATGTTAGATATGTAAATA
>NW_018174299.1:0-230 GCF_001263595.1 Phalaenopsis equestris
TTTTTTTCCCTATCTACTTATCTCTCGCTAGAAAGAGAAAAAATGTGATGAGAAGAATTAAAGCAAGAGATAGAAAGAGAGTAAGATAGAAATAGAGGATGACAAAGAGTGTGAGAAAATGATGGGGAGGGAAATAGAGAGATCCAAAGTGAGCGAGAGAGAGTGAAAGAGTAAGAGATAGGGAGTGGGAATCAGAGAGGGAGAGATGGGAAGAGAGACAGGTTGATCCC
>NW_018174300.1:0-230 GCF_001263595.1 Phalaenopsis equestris
CACTTATAAGCTGCCCCAAACTGGCCCTTAATCATCAATATTAATCCATCAACTGGAGGCCTTTCAATCCTATATCTTTTAGTGAGAGGAAACTTTCCAATCGCCGGCCATAAAACACATTCGAATAGACTTGCATGGATTCCTTCTTCATAGTTTGAGTTGCTTCTAATTTACCAATACCTTTTAATCTTGATGAGGCATCCATTTGTAATACAAAAGTACTTCTAACA
>NW_018174301.1:0-230 GCF_001263595.1 Phalaenopsis equestris
ATGCACCATATATGTCGCACTGCAAACTATTTTATCCAGGTCCAACAAAATTCAGGTCACAAATAACACCCCCATTGTTATCCATCTTCAATTTGTTAAGCAAGGAAATAGAAAGTCATTTCCTGCTGTTGCAGCAACAACAAAACAATTTCTTATATGTAGCACCTTTAGTGATGGAAGCACCCAAATAGGTGGAAGAGTTTGCCACTCCAAGCATTCATCCACTTGGA
>NW_018174302.1:0-230 GCF_001263595.1 Phalaenopsis equestris
ATCCAGATTGCAAAATTTTAAATGCAGTTTTATCAGCCCCAAAATGTCCCCCAAAATCATATTTATGACACTTTTGTGTAATCTATTGGCTTTATTCAATTGGTACATATCTTTGAATAATTAAGTCATCGCATTGTTTCTATAAATAAGGGTCATCAAAAAAAGAATATTTAGAATCATAAAAGAACTTTTTAATTTGATGGCTATCAAGTCTGTAGGGTAAAATGTTA
>NW_018174303.1:0-230 GCF_001263595.1 Phalaenopsis equestris
TAGTGGTATGGACATAAATCTTCTAATTTAAAATTATTTGATTAAAAACTCCAAGGCAAATGTATCAAGCCACAAAATAAATTGTCAATTTTACTGACATTTTGTGCTACATACAAAAAATGACGGCAATTTGAGATTCTTTTCGTCTACTCCTGTGCTGATTCACTGCTTTGCGAGATTTTGTTGCCGGTCATGTCCGGAGCATATCACCAGTCATATATTTCTTTCCC
>NW_018174304.1:0-230 GCF_001263595.1 Phalaenopsis equestris
GTATTTGCAAATATCTCAGCTTACTTGTTAGATTAGTAATTGCATTTTCTTTTTCCTCTTTTTCAATTTGAAAAACTATTTTATGAAGAATATTACAATAATATTTGTTCTTTTTAAAATATAGCCTTTTGACAGCACCTCAACAGCTGCTTATCCAAGAACCTCGTGAGAAACAACATTTTAAGTATTTTTTTTAAAATTATATTATGATTTTGCCATACATTCACTTT
>NW_018174305.1:0-230 GCF_001263595.1 Phalaenopsis equestris
ATAGACACGGCGGCTTGTGCATATTCATAATTTTGAGATTGTGCACGCATTTCAACATGCCCATATCATGCATTTTATATGAATATTGGCACACATATGTAATCATAGGAATTTATGTCATTCCAGTTATTATAGCATGATACTCTATGCATTTATAAGGAGTAAATACATAATAATATCTATTTTTGCAAGACACAATATGATATTTGAAGCATTCATAAGATGCAAAT
>NW_018174306.1:0-230 GCF_001263595.1 Phalaenopsis equestris
TGGCATTCTTCCGCACCTGGAGGGCTCGAACGGCTCGCCTGAGCCATCCTATTTGTACCATCGACAATCTATCAATCGTGCGGGCATAGAAGAGAAGCGTGAGACACTTGACATGATTTATGGTGCCTTAATCAATCGAAAGAAGGAGATAAAATGGTACGGCTAACAACCTACACCTTATAATGAAAAAACCTAGCAAGAGAGGGTGTTTCCCATGCCCTAGCTATTCG
>NW_018174307.1:0-230 GCF_001263595.1 Phalaenopsis equestris
TTATTCAACGGATGGAGGAGATCAAGCTGGAAGAACCTTTGGAACGACAATGCGAGATGCATGGTAGTCGAGGTGGTTGGCGGCATTGAATGGTGGAGTGTTACATGGTTTTTTGGAGCTGTCTATGATCCAGTAAGTGCCTCACATTTAAATTGAAAATGTGGATTTATTTTATTTATTTAATACGAGGACTTGAAAAATCCATATCTTTCTCTAGAAATATCATAAAA
>NW_018174308.1:0-230 GCF_001263595.1 Phalaenopsis equestris
AATAATTCAAATGAAACTAAAAAATCATGAAATTTTCCCTGAGTGTTTCTTTGGTCTAAGTCTACCTCCAATAAAAATGTCAATGGATTAGGCATTGCCTTGGCCATAATATTGAATTTTCTTTGAAAAGTCCTATTTTTTCCTAAAAAATTAATGTATAAATTAAAATAAAATTTAAAAAATCAAAGTTTCTTGTCTGATGTCTTAATTGACCCATGATTAAGATGGGA
>NW_018174309.1:0-230 GCF_001263595.1 Phalaenopsis equestris
CTTTTTAGATTAAGTCATCCTTCTGAGATCTTTTACCAACTTATAAATATACCTTCACTAATAAGCTGACTTCTCGTTGCCTTCCAAAAAATTATTAAATGTGGCTTTGAAAATTCCAAATTACATTTTGATAAATTTATCTCTTATTAAGAGTTTATCCAAAAGAAGGAATACATGATTTTTTTAGAACAACTCAGATCTCTCTCTCTCTCTCTCTCTCTCTCTCTATC
>NW_018174310.1:0-230 GCF_001263595.1 Phalaenopsis equestris
ATGGGGCAAAACGGAGCTCAAACGGAGCCAAACGGTGGAGTTGCTACAGACCAGTACTGAAAGTGCCCAAACCGGTGCAGACGGCGCCCGAATCCAGAGAATGATGAAAATATGGTGTCAAAAGCACCCAAAACGGTGTCAATGGTGCCCGAGATAGCTTGGACGTGATTTTGGGTGGTTATGATTGAGATTCATTGTATTTGGATGCTTTTTGGAGGGTTTCTTGAGGC
>NW_018174311.1:0-230 GCF_001263595.1 Phalaenopsis equestris
ATATATATGTATATGTATCATGCAAATAGATATGTCAACATACATATATATACTACATATATTTATATACTTATCAACATATATATATATATCAACATACTATATATATATATATATGGAGAAAGGAACATCAGCAGGCTCCCTACATGTTAAATTAAAAGTTGAGATTACAATTTAAGGAGATAACCCAGGTTCCTCCAAAAAAGATATTACAAGAAAAACCTATGAAA
>NW_018174312.1:0-230 GCF_001263595.1 Phalaenopsis equestris
TTAGGGACTGATACCAAAATGAGAATTGAAATTTAGTAGAGAGTTTTATGGTGTTGAATTCATAGATATGTGCCATGTGATATTTCTGACATTGGTGAGGAAGATAAATGAAATTTTGTGAGATTTAGTGCAAACAAAGATGGTCGTGCTGCGTGAGCAAAGGGTAAAAGACCTTGAAATCGAGAGAAACAACTCAACATATTCCTTTTCATTTTTCTTGTTATTTTTAT
>NW_018174313.1:0-230 GCF_001263595.1 Phalaenopsis equestris
ACTATACCTCAACAAAAAGTGAGGTCAACAAAATTAAAGAACAAAAATTCATAAAGTTCAATTATTGAATCATTGAATAATCATAAATACTATATACTGTCGTGCAATAAATTCTTTGGTTCTAATCGCATCACATCTTTAAAGCAAGAAAATTGAGAAACTAAATATATACATGCAAAATACGTCAGCATGATTCTAGAAGAGATCCGGCAGTCCAAGCGACTAAACAT
>NW_018174314.1:0-230 GCF_001263595.1 Phalaenopsis equestris
AAATCCTTACATATAAAAAATATCGGGATCAGTCACCCCACCTATTCTCCTATCTTCCTCACACTCCTCCTTAGTGAGGGTGAGAATGACAAAGGCTTCCTTGTCCCCCCAAGCTTAGCTGAGAGCTCTTTGAACTCAATTAAAAATATCACTCTAACTCAAAGTCCTGAAACACGTTCCTAAACCTTACAGATCTCAACTACTTTCAAGGAAATGATTAAGGCTATCAG
>NW_018174315.1:0-230 GCF_001263595.1 Phalaenopsis equestris
AGAAATAATCTTCTAGTTATTAAATTAGCTTCCTTTAGCATTATTCCTCTAACAAAATTTTGGAATAGAAATTCATCTATCAGGGTTCAAATAAGTTAGACCATACGATTAGCATTTGGCCACCATTAACATCTCAACAGAAATAAGTGGCTCACTTAATTGATGTCTTTTAAACCATGAATTCCTAAATTCCATTAAACAATTTTGCTTCATATTAATTATAGAGTATC
>NW_018174316.1:0-230 GCF_001263595.1 Phalaenopsis equestris
TTCACTTGAATCAACTTGAGAAAAAAGGCTTTATAGCATTTTCTAAACTTGTATTTAAGTACTAGCCTTCTTACTAATAAAGTTTTCAAGAAATTCCTTTTTATATGGACATTCTAAGTATCTTTGACATGATAAAGTGCAATTCTTCTTGAAATGAATGAAGATTCACAAATCTTAGATTTGATTACTAGGTGCTCTTATACTTTTAATTTTAACCTAAGTTATTAAAA
>NW_018174317.1:0-230 GCF_001263595.1 Phalaenopsis equestris
TAACTAAATACTTGAGAAGAAAAAAAGATAAAGAAAATAAATCACCAAAAGGAAAAGTATCTACATCATATCAACTGAATGAAGTTGCAGATCATATCAAATCACATAAATAACCCCAACACCCATAAAATCATGTCAAATAAAAACTTTATGTTTCATACATACAGCCTACTTCCTATATATTTGCATATCGACCATCTACATTTTATGTTTCACATTTATACCACCAA
>NW_018174318.1:0-230 GCF_001263595.1 Phalaenopsis equestris
ACATATTCCTAATCTAAATATTCAGCTAAAAAAAAAGAATCTGTGCAATTAAAATAAGGAATTTAACGTAGCAATTGAAAGAAGGAAACTCTTAAATTTGCCCGATTTCATTTACTCTTGATTGATATTCCCCTCTCAAATTAATGATGGCTGATCAAGAAGCATCAATTTATCAACAAAAAACTGATGACACTGCCGAGAGAGGATCTTATTAAGTATATTGGTTGTCT
>NW_018174319.1:0-230 GCF_001263595.1 Phalaenopsis equestris
TTAGGTCACTTGGGAACGATAAAGGAGAGTCGTCTGATCGCGCCTGTATCCAATAGACAGAGGAGATCGAGCCGAATAGACACTTGGTATGTGAACCATGGGTTGCATGGCATGCCTACGTGGAAAGCAAAACAAATGGGAGCACGCCGCATGTAAGTTTGGAGCCGCCGTAGGAAGAGTTGGTGTGGCGTAGGATAAGTAGAAAAATATGGATTTTCTGATTTATTTTA
>NW_018174320.1:0-230 GCF_001263595.1 Phalaenopsis equestris
TATTTCTTTGTGCAAAGCTAAATATGAATTTTCTTTTACACGGCTCTGGTTTTAGGAGCACACTTCTTTGGTTACTTTTGCCGCTCCTGAGGTCAGATCTTGAATGTTGAAGTGGCCAACAAATATAAGTTGGAACTCATCACAGATTGATATAGTTTTTAGGAGGTAGAACCCTGAACAGGCAAGTTACATTTAATTGTTATTTTAAAATAAAATCTTATGTTTTTTTG
>NW_018174321.1:0-230 GCF_001263595.1 Phalaenopsis equestris
ATTTTTTGGTCTTAAATGGGGTGTAGATGGTGATATTGAGAAATGTAGTGACCGAACATACGACAATTCGAGTAATACAAAGGGAAATGCTCAATCACAACTCTTTGCCAATATCCATGGTGTAATACGCCTAACCAAATTTCCTCATAAGCTATTAAAGTATTGTCCCTTTCAATAAGTACCTTGGCTTTGGAGGGATGAGAAAGATTAAAAGTAGGAATGTCCATTTT
>NW_018174322.1:0-230 GCF_001263595.1 Phalaenopsis equestris
TAGATGCGATATCTATTACAATTAATTTTTTATTCTTTTAGAAAAGTCAAATCCAGTCATAAAGCTGTCACTGCACCTAGATAGGTTCGGTCTGTTTTCAGCGTTTTGAAAACGCATAGAATGCGTAGGGCCTACGTGTGTTTTAAAATGCAAACGCACCAAATAAACTATCCCAAATGAAAAGTAAGCTTAAGAACTCAGTTTTCAATTACTTTTCTTAAGAAATAAAA
>NW_018174323.1:0-230 GCF_001263595.1 Phalaenopsis equestris
AGGATTAACCAAAGGGTAAATGGGTATATTTTGATAACAATGAACACTTTTGGATGTTTGAAACTTTATGGGTCAATAGGTAGAAACCAATTTTCCACCTTTTTTGGAAATGGTTAAAATTGTAATTTTTATTTGTTATGACTTCGAGGTTAATTTAGTTGGATAATTCTAAAGTAGTAGGCTTGAGTTTGGAATATAATAATTCACTTATTTTAATCCCGTAATTGGTG
>NW_018174324.1:0-230 GCF_001263595.1 Phalaenopsis equestris
GATTCCTTAAAATAATTGTTCCTCTTTGAACTACTCCCATTTAACTTTCTCTGTCCAATCTTGAAAACCTAAACTTTGAAATATTGAAGGTAGAACCACTGATCTTAATCGAGAGTCTTCTTAAATGATCCCGGTCAGTTAAGATGTAATTAACTAAAAGAGCTTGATTCTATAGGGAACTAAAAACCCAGATACAATAAACCCTATCTAATCTTTATATTAGGTAAGGG
>NW_018174325.1:0-230 GCF_001263595.1 Phalaenopsis equestris
TTGGTGGAACCAAAAGCAAGTGTAAAATCTAGAAATACACTCGCCTTGTGAGACCTTCCATAAATGTCCCATTTCCTCACATTAAACTCAATGCAGACACTACTAACGCTTGCCTTCCTAGCACTGATTTTTCTTAATTGAACATACTGCCTGGATCGATAAAATTGAGAAAATCTGAATCCCTCTTAAATTCTTTACTTTTAAAGAACCCTCTTAATATATGTAGCTTC
>NW_018174326.1:0-230 GCF_001263595.1 Phalaenopsis equestris
TCCTTTGTTTCCCCCCCTAAAATATGCTTTGGAGTCGGTTTTTAGGAGTTTAATGGAGAAGAAACCACAAAAAACCACCATTTAACACGTTTTAATCATTTTCGGTACAACGGCGCATCATGTGCCGATCTGACGCATCATGCGCCAACTCTTTGAAATTCAGCGCATCATGCATCAGTTCCAAAAACTTCGTCGTTTGAATTTCGATCCATTAAATTCTCAATTTTTTT
>NW_018174327.1:0-230 GCF_001263595.1 Phalaenopsis equestris
ATGAACATACTTGAGGTAGTTCACATGACCATATTGATGCACAAATGCATTAACCATTACAGTTGAATATTTTTAGGATGTGAGATCCCATATTGTTCGTGAGCTCCTACAACCAGGGAAAGACCTTATTTTTTGGGATGACTATTGAAGAAGGAAAGAATAGAAAGAAAATTCTCCCCTCACCTAAACCTTAATCCTTAGCTAGTAGTCAAAAATAGAGGTAGGGATGT
>NW_018174328.1:0-230 GCF_001263595.1 Phalaenopsis equestris
GAAAGGGTGATGTTAATATCAAGTTGTCGAATGGAAGCAGTCTGGAAGCTTACTGATGTTATACATATTCAAAATTTTAATAGAAATCTTATCTCTGTGAGCCAGATTACAAAGTCAAGACTCGTGACTATTTTCACACGTGATTCGTGGAAGGTAACCTAGGGGCATTAGTAATGACTTGAGGCACCATTGAAAGCACCCTTTATCTGATCAATGAAATGACTGATTTC
>NW_018174329.1:0-230 GCF_001263595.1 Phalaenopsis equestris
TAAGCGCTGCATAAACTGAGAGACGGGCGCCTAAGCACCAAACCATTCATGTTTAAGCGCCAGTTCACGAAAACCAGTTCACGAACAATTTTATGTGACAAATCAGTCCAAAAAACTCCATTATTTTTGCTCGACTTCGTGTCCTTCCTTGAGCTGTCGCTATTTTGGAGTTAGGACACACCCTATTTTGGAGATTTCCTTGTGATTTGGAGCAAAAACTGCTAGATTTG
>NW_018174330.1:0-230 GCF_001263595.1 Phalaenopsis equestris
GCCCGTCTCTTCTCCTCCAATAAATCATGCGCGGTTGTTCCTCATGTGGCTTCTCTCGGCTTGCAAGAAAGCACCCATTCTCTGCTGCACTTAACCTAAACCAAAAAAAAAATCTGCTCCAAACTCCCCTCGCCGAATCTCCGACTGCCGGAAAAGAGACAACAATGGATTGCGGCTTACAAAGGCAACTGAAATTTCTTTGGCTGCTCCTACCCGAAACCATCAAGAAA
>NW_018174331.1:0-230 GCF_001263595.1 Phalaenopsis equestris
GTAGCACAGTATTTTTGATGCATAAAAGAAGCCCATAGAGAAGAGATCTCTCTAAACTTAAACCAAAGTTTGCACATATGAACCTCAACTTTGAAACCGAAACCCCCAAATTTTTTTGGTTTACAAATCTTTTGCTACGAGACCCAAATTTTCTTAGCTCTTTTCCCAACCCACAGGAATTTATTAAAGAGCCTATCCAAAACTTTAATGGCACTCTTCTTTGGGTTGAA
>NW_018174332.1:0-230 GCF_001263595.1 Phalaenopsis equestris
AGTGATGACTTAGGCTAGAAGTGCATGTTACTTGGAACCAAAAATGTCAAAATTTGGGCACTAGCGCCTAAGCGCCAAAACCCCTTGCGTAAGTGCAGGCTAACTTGAGAGATTGGTGCCTAAGTGCTAAACCATTTGCGCTTAAGCACCGTTCACGTAATCGGTTTGTGAATGGTTCAAAGTGAATTTTTGGAATGAAAAACTCCATTTTTTCCCCAACTTCATCTCCA
>NW_018174333.1:0-230 GCF_001263595.1 Phalaenopsis equestris
TAATATATTCTAATGAATTTGCTGAGAATTAAAAATAGAAACAAAATATGAAAATACTAAAAAATATATAGAAGAAGTAAAAACCTATTGTTACTATTACAATATTAAGTCCACAACACGAAATAAAATTTTTTACTACAATCGTTTCAAATCACATCAAATAAGAACATAATAAAAAATAAGAAAAAAATAAATAAAACAAACTAAAATCCTAAGAAAGACAGTCCTCA
>NW_018174334.1:0-230 GCF_001263595.1 Phalaenopsis equestris
GAAGTACATAATATGGCTCACAAATTGATCTTTCACTGATAAATTAATAAAATAAACATTAGGATGAGCTTGAACCAAAGATGAGTATAATGATTGTCTTCTCATCGAATATACAATTAAATCCATGATTTTGATTGATACCGACATTAAAGTATGAATCCATAACCTCCTCTCTCTTTTCCTTACCATGAATAGCTGAAATTAAAATCTCAATTATCCAACAGAGGAGT
>NW_018174335.1:0-230 GCF_001263595.1 Phalaenopsis equestris
TGTGTAAATATGAATGTTTAGGTGTGAGATATGTACATACATTAAAATTGTGTGCGATGTATCTAAAATATAAGATAGATAAAAAAAGGGCTAAATTATTAATAAATAACTCACAAGTCCATGAGGGAGTGAACCAGGATTAATTGACTGGTGTATTATTTCAAGCAACTGAAATGTTTTTGATCCTGGTGCTGCACACACTACACAAAGCAAGAAGACATTTGTTACAA
>NW_018174336.1:0-230 GCF_001263595.1 Phalaenopsis equestris
TATCATGAAGTTTAAGCAATATAATTCTTTTTGCAACAAAAATAACAATATTTGGCTTTTCTGGAATCCCAGTGTCAATATCTCTATTATTCAAGTTGATGATCAATTCATTCTTTTCCAATATCACATGGAGGATTATTATGGTTGAGCTACCTTTGTCTATGAAGGTTGCACTATGAAAGGTAAACACTCTCTCTTGCAACAACTTATTCATATGGGTAATAACATCA
>NW_018174337.1:0-230 GCF_001263595.1 Phalaenopsis equestris
AAGATATTTTAGACATTTTACATGTATAGGCCTTCAACTTAGCTGCCCTATGACAATGACTATAACTCGGCCAGCTGGAATCAGTTGGCTCGGCAAGAATTGTTCGTCTGACTATGATAAATCATGATTACTAGTCGGCCTTTGATAGTCTTTGGGTCGACAAGACTTGACTCGATCAACTCGGCTTTGTCGGTTGGTTATTCTAATTTGGTTGTCGACTATTGAACCCT
>NW_018174338.1:0-230 GCF_001263595.1 Phalaenopsis equestris
TCCATGTGTTTTCTCCATGCTTAGTGAATAGTTTTCTTTACTCCTCCTTGTGATGAGAATTATTTATGTTTAGGATTAGAATGATTTGAAAATTTTATTATTTCCAAATTGTGATGGCATTTTAACCGGTTTTTAAGTTACTTTACAAACTAAACACTTATATGGTTAAAATCTGTTACGAAGCATAATGACCTGGGAGGGCTATGATTTCAACAACTAGTGAGTACCAC
>NW_018174339.1:0-230 GCF_001263595.1 Phalaenopsis equestris
GCCATGGAGAGCATACCTCTCTTCAACAAACTGATGTTAAGACACCCCTTCTCAGGACATCGCCGCCAAAGAAAAGGCGAGGGTACCCAAGGTCATCATACCGATTCGGTTCAGTGAGCTTGTTGGGAAGGATCATGGAATGAAGCGATGGTCCAAAATATCTAACATTGTCGCAACTATTTCCAGTGAGATGTATAAGCAAGTAGATGATGTTCAGCAAAGTCCTCCAG
>NW_018174340.1:0-230 GCF_001263595.1 Phalaenopsis equestris
TTTCATCTTCTCTCGGTAGGAGCTTCACTTTGAACTAAAATTTTTTTATTTCCACCAATGATTTCCCCTAATTTACCATGATGCAAAATTTTAAATTTTTCTTAAGGAGAGTTTGAGAAAATCCTTTAGTAAAGAACTCTTTTTTAGTGGTTTTAAGTTTAAAATGTTCCACATTGTGTTTTTTGAAATTTTCAAAATTTATTTGGATTTTATTATTTTTTTGTTTCTTT
>NW_018174341.1:0-230 GCF_001263595.1 Phalaenopsis equestris
AATTAGATCTACCGACTTTTTCAATTTGATTTACTTACTCAGTTTTGTTTAACCGTATATTTGATCCAGACTTCATTATTTAATGTATCAAATTTGCTTACCTTGCTCTTAGTAAGATTCAATATCTTTATTGGTACTTTTGAATGTAAATATGCCAAATTATGCAAGCTATTTTATAACAAATAAAAAATTTTTAGCTGATTTTTAATAAAATCCAATTAATTATAAAA
>NW_018174342.1:0-230 GCF_001263595.1 Phalaenopsis equestris
TTCATCATCATTCATAATCATCATGATCAACATAAATATTGCATTTCATATCACAATATTGCAATCATTACACCGATGGGGCTGACCAAAATCATTTGAACCTAGTTTTCCCCAAAATACCCCACTTGAGTATTATAATTGTTCAAAATTCCCCAAAACTACCATTGAATAAAAAAATCCACTTAAAAATATTTGATATTATTATTTAAACCATTTGAAACCCAAAAAAA
>NW_018174343.1:0-230 GCF_001263595.1 Phalaenopsis equestris
ACAGCATGGGTCTTTCGCCTTGGAAATCCACTAACTAGTAGGCTCCTCCTGCGCAGACCTTTTCAATGTCAAATGGTCCCTCCTAGGTTGGCTCGAATTTTCTACCTATCTTGTGGTGTGTGAAAATGGGACTTTTGAGCATAAAAACAAGGTCACCAACTTCTGTCGGTGATATTTTGTGTTTGGGGGGAGTTTCCCATAAGAAGCTGTCGGTCACCGAAATCGAAAAC
>NW_018174344.1:0-230 GCF_001263595.1 Phalaenopsis equestris
ATCTTTAAATTCTGCCGACTATTAGGATAGTTAGATAATTCAAAAAAATGAAAGATATCTTCTGAATTATCTGACTATTCTAACAGTGGTAGAATTTAAAGATTATTCATAAATGTCTTTAGTCATCGTCAAATCATGTGCATTAGTCACAAATGCAACAAGTGCTGGGGGAATAATAATTCATGATGATCATTTTTAAATCATCATTGTTTTTTTTCTAGAAAAAGCCG
>NW_018174345.1:0-230 GCF_001263595.1 Phalaenopsis equestris
AGAAATGGAAGATAGTAAGGATGTGCAGGAGTATCATATGCCATCTGATGAGGGCGCAATGCTTATGGTTCAATGGGTCCTTTAGATTGAAGCTATGAGAGTAACATTGGCTTCACCACATTTTTTATACCCATTGCACTGTGAAAGAAAATGTGTGTCACCTTATCATCGATAGAGGTAATTATGAAAATGTGGTATCCACACAGATAATGGACAAGTTGGGTCTCAAT
>NW_018174346.1:0-230 GCF_001263595.1 Phalaenopsis equestris
AAAACCACCCTTAATCGACATTCCAAACTAAGTCCTGATAAGAGTATACTAGAACTTAACCTATGAGATTTCTTACCTCGCTTCTATGTGAGATCGATAAGTGGGATTGCATTAGAGTCCTATATTACTTGAACAATAAGTATACTTGCGTAGAACCCCTAGTGTGTATACTATAAATAAAATTCAAAATTCCAAAACATATCCATTTTGCACACTAGCCACCTAAAGAA
>NW_018174347.1:0-230 GCF_001263595.1 Phalaenopsis equestris
ACCTACATAACTTTTAAGTGAAATATCAACTGACCCCTGTCCTCGGGACAATTAAACTGTCAAAGTTTTCCGAGTAATGGGGGTACTTTTAATTTGACCTGGGATGATTAGTAGAACAGTATGATAAGTTATAAATTAACTCAAATATTTCAAGGGACCTTTAAAAAAATTCAGGTCATTCCCCAAACACTTTGTAATCTCTTGATTATTTTGAAGGACAAATTGAACTT
>NW_018174348.1:0-230 GCF_001263595.1 Phalaenopsis equestris
TTGCATATAAACAGTCAGGATCAGGTTCTAAGAGAAGGAGGTGATTACAGAATTCCTAAGAAATACTCCAGAACATCTTCTGAAATGGCAGCATCATCATGAATTTTGATGCCATTAGAATTCAACATACTGTGAATGACATTACAATTCCTCATATATTTGATGCAAGCATGGTAGTATTTCTATCCCCATCTGTGAATTTGCTGATGGCAGCCTTTTATTGGAGAAAA
>NW_018174349.1:0-230 GCF_001263595.1 Phalaenopsis equestris
CGTAAGGAGGAATGTCTTTTATTGAACATTTCTTTCCCGCCGCATGACATTACTGACTCGCTCAAAATCGGGCATGTGATATTTTGTATCAGAATAGGGCTTGAGATAGCCTCGCTCTAATATAAACCAAATAGTCTTTATCTGATATTAATTTAATGTTTAGTATTGAAGGAAAAAAAATTGAGAGAGTAGGTCAGTCTCAAGCGAACCTGTGGGTGGATGTGGGAAGT
>NW_018174350.1:0-230 GCF_001263595.1 Phalaenopsis equestris
CATTTCAATCAGATGGGTTATCATGGTTTCTGCTGGCTGAAGTCCTTCTCATAAGAAATTTTCAATTACCACATCCAAGCACTTCGGCAGAATAGGATATCGATGGAGCTCATTAGCTAAGCTGTGATGGCTCAACTTAATCAATTCATCATAGATGAAGTTTGCACACTGAAGGCTTGGATCGAGTAAACAACCAATATGCTTTCTTACAAGAACTTCAAAAGGTACCT
>NW_018174351.1:0-230 GCF_001263595.1 Phalaenopsis equestris
ACCAACAACAGATATAATCATATGATTAGCATATAGAAAAATAGAAAACAAACGACATCATATGATTAGCATATAGAAAGCGCGCAACATGCCATTAAATTTCACTTAAAATCATCAACCCAAGTATAGAAACATATGGAAAATTTATATACATAACACTCAAATCCAATGTATTTACAAAAATAACATCTAAATTTTCAATTTTTACGTACATACCACCTTACCAATGC
>NW_018174352.1:0-230 GCF_001263595.1 Phalaenopsis equestris
CCTTGAAATCCTATGGCTTGTTGTTTAATTATAAGAAAAGATGTATTATTGTAGATCCTCTTGCTATTGGAGATGGTTGTGCTGCCCACAATGCTAATTCCAAGCTCCTTGTCGTAACAAATTTAAATTTTCAAATGTGTTTGGTTATGATGTCAAATTAGATGTCCCTAAGTTTATGATATTTATATATTATGAGGCATATTAAATTTGATTAGAGAGACACCGGTTAG
>NW_018174353.1:0-230 GCF_001263595.1 Phalaenopsis equestris
GCAACTGCAACTCATTAAGATGCAGTTGTGAAACTGGTGAAAAATAATCTGATTGTGCAAAAAACTGCTGTGGCTATCAAATATATATATATATATTTGGTGAAATAGTCAGACTCAACTAGAAAGCTGTCACCACACATAGTCAGGAGGACTAATGAGAAAATGCTAATTTCAGAAAAAGCTGCCAAGATGCAGTTTATTCAAATATGCAAATTGAAGAAAAAAAAAAA
>NW_018174354.1:0-230 GCF_001263595.1 Phalaenopsis equestris
AGATGGGTTAAAAGCTAAAATCACTCACACTTAACCTACCTCCTAACTCTCTTTTCAAATTTTATTGGGTGGTACCAAGCTCTTAACCTTTGGCTGAGATGGCCAGGATCAACACGTGGAGGATCCAAACTAAGTTCTCCTATTGGTTACATGGCTTCAGGGGGGTGGCTTCATGGCTGGCATGGTAATCATATCCAACCAATTCCAATTCAAACAAAATACCCAACCTT
>NW_018174355.1:0-230 GCF_001263595.1 Phalaenopsis equestris
AGTGGGATCCTTGGTACAAGGATTTTCAATCTAGCTCGACTAATTTTAACTTTTTTTTTTTGAAATTCTTTATAATGTCTTTTCGTGCAACCCACCCAATTACGGAGGTCAAAACCGTCGATTCTCTTTAAGCGGACCTTGGTATGAATTTGTCAGGGCTAACGACCGTTGTGGATCAAGGGCCGAACAGAAACAATCGGTCCCTTGGCGAGGACGAAGGAGCCAATCGT
>NW_018174356.1:0-230 GCF_001263595.1 Phalaenopsis equestris
AAGCATTCCAAGAGCTTAACATCTGAAACCCAAGATTTGAGCATAACAGGCAGTGGGCATCCAGGAAAAAAATCACAGTCCAGGGAAGGAGCAGTGACCCATGAAGAAAGTAAATCATAGCCTGACCAGACATAAACTTCCTGCCAGAAAAGACATATAGCATAACCGGTTAAAGTAATACAATTATGCCAATAGCACCAATAGCCGTAAGAGGAGGCCAATAAAAAACC
>NW_018174357.1:0-230 GCF_001263595.1 Phalaenopsis equestris
GGCGAAGAAAATAAGAACGACACAAATACAGAAGAACACATTGAGATTTAACGAGGTTCAATAAAGATGTTTACGTCCTCGGGAGTAGAGCGACGGCCTTTTCACTAATCCAGAGAAGTAATGAATACAGAATATGAGGTGTAATGCTAGGGTTACATACAGACATATTTATAACCCTAGATAGAGCATAAAAAGGAAACATTTGGTACAATATGTAATTACCAAATTAC
>NW_018174358.1:0-230 GCF_001263595.1 Phalaenopsis equestris
AGCTCGATAGATAGACTGATACAAGTATTTGCAGCACTGTAACCTGCTGCTAATTTTTACACCATTATCGATGATTTTATGGTATTTTAAGGTGGAACTCCAAAAATTGCGGTTGATCCCACCTTTTATTTAAAATTTGTTAAACTCCTCGAGGAATCCAACAACATGTAGATATTCAAGAGGTTGTGGCCCAATCTGCGTGTCGAATATTTACGTCTCTCGATTGACAA
>NW_018174359.1:0-230 GCF_001263595.1 Phalaenopsis equestris
TCATTTAAGATAAAAAACATGCAAATAATTTTGAAATACAAGATCAATGTAAGATTCAAATTAGGCTATTGTCAAGAATGGTTAAATATTTTAAGAAATGAAGAAACTTGAAGTTATACGTCAGATTATCAAAACTTCTACTACAGGAAAGCTTGATATTAACGTTAGTTTTAGAGTAGCTGACGTAAATTTTAATGTTAGATTTGCGTCCCAAAACAGGACGATAAATA
>NW_018174360.1:0-230 GCF_001263595.1 Phalaenopsis equestris
GTGTTTATTGTTGTTTTTCCTTTCTGGTGTATTGGTTGTAATCACCTACTTGATTTCACAAATAATATTTATTTTTTCTATTGTGGTTTGGGATACCTCCGGTGCCATGCTGCTCATAGACAATGAATAACAACTTTCAAAAGTGATTACGGAGTTGGGGATGATGATAAAGAAATCAGTTTATGTTTTTAGTTGGGAGAGAACAAGATATTCCTATCATTGCAGTTACT
>NW_018174361.1:0-230 GCF_001263595.1 Phalaenopsis equestris
GATTTCTATACTCAAACTAACTTGGGGTAAGTGTATGATCCTCAGTTTGATATCTAAGTTAGCTAACTAAAGGTTAATGTCAGAAAAATCTAGGTTATATTCTCATTCCTTAACTTAGTGTAATTTAAGTATTATTTGTGATTTAATTTTAATTAATGTTTTTTTTCAATTCCTAGGTTTTCCAATCACGGTAAAAAATTAGAGTTTTTCTAAGTTTATGATTTAATTTG
>NW_018174362.1:0-230 GCF_001263595.1 Phalaenopsis equestris
AGGAAATGATGTGAATTATCGAGCTCGTTCCAATTTATAGCGTGACAATTTAATCTTTTAATCAAATGCTTGGGGGTGGTTAAGATCGACATGTGAAATTCTAAATAGTTAATGACTCTTCTTGTGAAGTCTGACATGGTTGGTAATAAGCCTTTATTTATCACTTAGGATAGTTAAAACCGACATGTGAAGTCCCAAGAGTAAGTTTCAATAGCATCAGTGAGACCTTA
>NW_018174363.1:0-230 GCF_001263595.1 Phalaenopsis equestris
AGGAAATGATGTGAATTATCGAGCTCGTTCCAATTCATAGCGTGACAATTTAATCTTTTAATCAAATGTTTGGGGGTGGTTAAGACCGACATGTGAAATTCTAAACATTTATTGATTCTTCTTGTGATGTCCCACATGGGTGGTAATAAGCATTTATTTACCACTTGGGATGGTTAAGACCCACATGTGAAGTCTCAAGAGTAAGTTTCAATAGCATCAGTGAGACCTTA
>NW_018174364.1:0-230 GCF_001263595.1 Phalaenopsis equestris
CTACACTAAAGAATTGAGACTCTATGAAAGATCATTTTTGAAAACTAATAAAAATGATCAAGGTAATGAAATTTGATGAGTTTTTAACTTTAGAAGGAGACTAGTGAAATTCAAAATCATTAAAAACTAATCTAGATATAGTAATCCTCACACAAAAAAAGAAAAGAAAGGATTGAAAATGATCCTCAAAAAAGTAAAAAAAAAAGTGTATGTGAAAGTGAGGAGAAGCT
>NW_018174365.1:0-230 GCF_001263595.1 Phalaenopsis equestris
AAATGTAAAAAAGCGATGTTTAGGTGTTAGGACATGTAAATACTGGAGATGAGTGGGTGTTATGTATGTAAATTTTCCTGAAACTTTATATAAATACTAAAATGTTTCTCTCATGCATGTAATCAGGTGCCATGAAATGTCTGTTCAATGGTGTGATTCAGCAGCATGATACTGTATGCATGAGCTTGTACAAGCGTGCATACCCAAAATGGCCCGAGCAGCTCTTTCCC
>NW_018174366.1:0-230 GCF_001263595.1 Phalaenopsis equestris
TCAAGTCTAAACTATTCAATCAGAAATAAGATAACTAGTTATCTGAGCAAGCCACCACTAAGAAGATGACTCGAGGGAAGACCTAGCCCCTCAGCATCTTTAATCGTACTAAGAATGTTCATAAGCTCTCCTCAAGGGTCAATATCCAGACTAGATCAGCTGACTGAGTTAGTTCTGCCGACTTGAAGCCAATCAAGCTTGGCCAAGCAACAACACTGACCAAGCCTAGC
>NW_018174367.1:0-230 GCF_001263595.1 Phalaenopsis equestris
TATATTTTCTTAGCCTCACCAGTTTATGCAAAAAAGAGCTACATCAGTATTTATATTTTCAATATTTTCATTGAAATTTTATAATTTTCAATACTTTTGAATTTTGAATAAAATATCTTATTTTGTTGTCTTAGTATGTGCCTGGTTTCACTGATTTAAAATTTTTATATTTCAACATTGATGTATCATTATGAGATTTTAATCATCTCAATGTTATGTTAGCAAGAAAC
>NW_018174368.1:0-230 GCF_001263595.1 Phalaenopsis equestris
AAATTTGGCATAGAACCTGACAAAAACACTCAGATCAAGTGATGATAATGAATTTCATGAGGAAGTTAGTGATCCTAAAATTTACTTTAATTGAAAATTGTTTAAATATTATATGATGCATTATTTTCAAATTAATGCTGAACGTAATTGGGGAAAAAAAAACTTTATATCTTATCAAACAAATTGTTATACCAGTCCAAGAGGGACCGGCTGAAGCCAACTGATTGCTT
>NW_018174369.1:0-230 GCF_001263595.1 Phalaenopsis equestris
AAAGTGTAAGGTTGAATATGATTGCTTGCTTGTTTGATAAACTAGTATTTTAGTTCTTTTAGTGTTATTTTGGGTTAAATCCCAAAATAATCCCCCCACTAATTATATTTGGCATGTTTAGTCTAAGTATCAAATTTTGCCAAGTTGGTCCCTTGATTATAGAAAAATGAACCAAAATGGTTTCTTAGGGCTAAATTGGGATTGGAGGTTCTAGTCCTCACATGAATGGT
>NW_018174370.1:0-230 GCF_001263595.1 Phalaenopsis equestris
AAAAAAAATGAAGTTAGTACTGATGGAAAAGATTGAAGATAAGGTAATCACTTCAAGAAAAAAATATTATATCAGAACTCACATGTAGAATTAATTGCGGAATCTAATGAAATCACATTACGTGACGGTGACAAAAATAAAATATAATTTGTCCGGTAACACTAGAAAATATTCCTCCCGTGTTATTCAGGTATGATTGTATATTATTCAAGTGTTATTGATGTGTTATT
>NW_018174371.1:0-230 GCF_001263595.1 Phalaenopsis equestris
TTCTTTAGTGTCTTTCGTGTCACTGTTTAAATTTTCCAACGCTTCCTGCTCCATGAATGTGATCGTCCGCCTATTTGTAAAATCTAATGCAATGCGCCCAAAAGTATGACACTTGAACACTTTCTGGTCGGGTGGATTTTGGAGTGTTTGTGGGCTCCATCTTTTCTCTAATTTGGATTAGTTTTTTCCAGAGTGCTCCACTGGGTGTACCTTGCTGCCTGATCCGATGG
>NW_018174372.1:0-230 GCF_001263595.1 Phalaenopsis equestris
TCTCTATTAATATCAAAAAGAGATTACAATCCTAAGTTGTGGGGCATTAAAGTTATCCCCCTGAAGCAAAAAATAAAGAGAAGGAGAATGAGAGGTGGAAACACTAACCATTTGAGATTTAGCTCCACTATTGGCTAAGTAATTTGTTGGTGTGTTTCCTTCTCTACAAATAAAAGAAAAATAAACCCCCATCTCCCCGAGTAAGTGTTGTATCTGAGTAATCCACTGCT
>NW_018174373.1:0-230 GCF_001263595.1 Phalaenopsis equestris
GAGCTAAAAGTGGGAAAGATCATGGCAATCAAGTCAATTTGTAATTTAATAATGTTGTGTGAGGAAGCATCTACAATAAGACAAACCGTGACAATCGTAGCATGAGCCCCGGTGGTCTCTTATGTGAGAATTTTTATTTTACAAATTTATCCAATCAACTTATTTTAATAATATAATGTTAAAATACATTTAATTAATGCATTTTAAAAATTATATAAAAATAAAAAAAA
>NW_018174374.1:0-230 GCF_001263595.1 Phalaenopsis equestris
TTCCTCACCTGTGATTGTGATCACTCTTGTTGCTCTCCGTCTGCATTGCATTGAATTCCCACAATTGCATTTGTGCTTCCATTCCCAATATCAATGCTGCCTAGCTTTGAGGCATGCTAGTCCTTTCTTAGCCAACACTCCATCCATGGCCTTGGTGTCTAGGGCATTGTCATCCCTACATCATTCTTCTTTTGCTTTTCACCTACAATTTGTTAATTTTTATTCATTCT
>NW_018174375.1:0-230 GCF_001263595.1 Phalaenopsis equestris
GTAAAAAATCTTAATGCCTTCTCCTGCTACTTTTTTGTGTATTTGTGTATGTTAGACTTTCATACAATGTTGAGAGATTAAATTATCACGCTATTGCCGTGAACTTTCTGGTATGCACTAATTTAGCGTCATTTGCCACTTTTATAGAAGTGTGAGCACTCTTTCAATGCCTAAGAAGTGTAATGCTCATAATAATGGAACCTCATGCTCCAATGTCAACCATTCCAAGG
>NW_018174376.1:0-230 GCF_001263595.1 Phalaenopsis equestris
AGAGGAGTTTATCCCTTTATCATACTAACAAGAGGGTAGATTTTTTTTTACCACTTTAGACAATTGTAAAATTTATATCACTAATTGTTGAGTCGATAGGAGAGTATAGGCTAGGGGTGAGTAGGCACACTGTCATCTCAGACAATTGTATAATTTAGATAAAATAATTTTTGTGTCGATGGGATAATATTGAATAAGAATGATTAAACACATTTTCATCTCAGGCAATC
>NW_018174377.1:0-230 GCF_001263595.1 Phalaenopsis equestris
ACTCCAAATTGGGGTTATCACATTTTGGTTTTATAGATTCGTGGATTGCTAGGACACCACTAAGGCATAATGATGTTACGTCTGATTCTGCTTTGATAGAGAATCACTTAAACAGGCAAGGTGCTAAATATAAGCATTTTGTCATTGAAGAGATGAACGCTGAATTTCCCGATACTGCTTTGAGTGAATCCCGTGATGTTCTGCCTGACTTAAACTTTACGGGCAGGAAT
>NW_018174378.1:0-230 GCF_001263595.1 Phalaenopsis equestris
AAATACATAAGAATTGTGTGCTATGTATGTAAATAACCTAAACATAAAGCATACCTTAGAGATGGAAAAGCACTCAATTGAGATCCCAAGGAAGAATCCAAGGGCGAGACCCAGAAGAGTTGTCACTATTAGTCTAAAACAATCACTTGATCTTCTACCTATTCCACTGCATTCATCATAAATGGATAAAAAAGAAAAATTTACATACATGCCACACAATTCTTATGTAT
>NW_018174379.1:0-230 GCF_001263595.1 Phalaenopsis equestris
AACTTCATTTAAACCTTTAAATATTTGGTTCCTACACTAACTATGATCTCATTAAGAGGGAAAATACTTTTACATAATTTGAACTCTTTTTCATTTAGCTAGTAAAGAAACACTTAGCATTTTTGTTAAAATTTGAAATAGGATTTGCAGGAATTGGTTATTTAATTTTGACACATAAACTTGTGATCTGATTTCCTAGACAATTGTTTGGAGTTTAAGTAAATTTTTAC
>NW_018174380.1:0-230 GCF_001263595.1 Phalaenopsis equestris
TGTTATTTGTTTATGTTGGTTTTGTTCGTAACCTTGTAGCTAATTCATTGATGTTTATGTGTTAGTCACTT
The DNA here is from genome assembly GCF_001263595.1 of Phalaenopsis equestris. Lineage (NCBI taxonomy): Eukaryota > Viridiplantae > Streptophyta > Magnoliopsida > Asparagales > Orchidaceae > Phalaenopsis > Phalaenopsis equestris. The sequence continues at coordinate 72 of NW_018174380.1, forward strand.
CGATACTGAAATACATGAATGCGACTAGAAAAAGGTGTAGAAGGAGAGTTGCACCTATCATCGTATGCTTGATGTATGAATATTATAACATGTACATAGAGCGCTCACTTTACATGACATTATCATATGTTGGAGACAAATGGGTTGGGAAGTTGCATG
>NW_018174381.1:0-230 GCF_001263595.1 Phalaenopsis equestris
TATTTATCTTAGTTCATCATTTGACTTAGACATCATATCATCTAATCAACCTTTCAGTTCTTAAGATAAGCTCACTAATTTTTATTGCTTGTCATGTACAGGCACTAAGGTTATGTTAAGGACTATATCATTTAAGAACCTTGATTGACTTAGACTTGGTTTTAACATGCAATAATTTAACATTATTGTCAAAATCCATCACATCATTGTTGAACTCTCTTTCTAATTCT
>NW_018174382.1:0-230 GCF_001263595.1 Phalaenopsis equestris
TGAGTGTCTTAATGATGTCAGAATTATGTGATCTTTGGCTTGTTGGATTTTTCTTGTAGAGACGCACGATTCGACTATAAGCTTGTCACATTCGACATTCATTTGACATTCTATATATGTTTGGAAAGCTTTCAAAACTTGCTTAATGGTTTGATCTGAATATGATTTGGCTTGGATTGGACTGATTTGGGTAACTTTGGGTCCGCCTTGTCGAGCTGGTAATTTTCACT
>NW_018174383.1:0-230 GCF_001263595.1 Phalaenopsis equestris
TGAGTGTCTTAATGATGTCAGAATTATGTGATCTTAGGCTTGTTGGATTTTTCTTGTAGAGATGCACGATTCGACTATAAGCTTGTCAGATTCGACATTCATTTGACATTCTATATATGCTTGGAAAGCTTTCAAAAGTTGTTTAATGGTTTGATCTGAATATGATTTGGCATGGATTGGACTGATTTGGGTAAGTTTGGGTCCGCCTTGTCGAGCTGGTAATTTTCACT
>NW_018174384.1:0-230 GCF_001263595.1 Phalaenopsis equestris
ACTCTCTCTATATATCTCTATTATTTTGCTCTTTCGTTATCAAAGAATGATCAGAACGAGAAAGAACAAGAGAGAATAGAAATATAGATTTATAGAGAGGCAATAAGAAAGAAGGGGGAGGTAGGTCAGTGAGTGAAAAAAGAAAGATAGAATGAAGTAAAGAGAAAGGAGAGAGAGAGAACTAGAGAGAGAAAAATAGGGAGATGGAGAGTTAGAGATAAGAGAGGAGA
>NW_018174385.1:0-230 GCF_001263595.1 Phalaenopsis equestris
ATACAAAAGGAAGATCAACAAAAGACTATAAACCAGAGCAATAATAGAAAACAAAACAAACAAAACCAGTTAGAGAGAAAACTGGGACATAAAACCAAAGAAAACAAGATCAAACAACACAAAGGAAATAACACTAGAAAAAACAGACAAAAACCTCGAGAAGAAATAATAGTAAAAAATAAATATTAAAATTCCTTCTAACTATAATGAATATCATATATAAATATAAG
>NW_018174386.1:0-230 GCF_001263595.1 Phalaenopsis equestris
TCGTCTTAGCGTTGCACGAGAATTTAACGCACACTCACGTGAAATAAAGCAACCAGTAATAACAACAGAAGTTTTTACGTAGAAAACTCATAAAAGGGAAAAAAGTCACGGGGCCCAACCCAGTTTTAAAAATCCACTATTTGTTGATGATTGTAGAGTCTCCTCGTCACATAGACGAAAAATAGTTACCATATTTTTGAAATTACAAAGTCGATTAACAGTGTTCGATC
>NW_018174387.1:0-230 GCF_001263595.1 Phalaenopsis equestris
CATTTCGCATTTTGTCTCTAAATGTAAAGTCACTCGTCCACCTGAGCATTCTCGTCTTAACTACACTTAATTTTATACTTCCCTTTTACAGGGCAATATTTTGTACCATAAAGCATTGCACTTCTCGCCACCATCTTATAAAATTTTATTTTTAAGTCTAAGCTGTTCATTTCTATCACACAAAAGGCTCGATGCATTCCTCCATTTCAGTCATCCAACTTGAATTCTAC
>NW_018174388.1:0-230 GCF_001263595.1 Phalaenopsis equestris
GCAAAGTTTAGGTGTTACATATGTAAATACATATAAATTGGGTTGCATAGGAATTGAGTGGTCAGCATGTAAATCTTCCTAATTAAAATTTAAGAAAAGTAATTAGCCATTTAAATAAACAATAAGGATAATTGGAAAGTGAGATTAATTTTTCATTAGTAGAACAAATAAACAAAGAAAAAATTATTTTTTATTAATTTTTCTCTATTTATCCATCTAATAGAATATTA
>NW_018174389.1:0-230 GCF_001263595.1 Phalaenopsis equestris
ATGTGTGCAAGGAACCCTATTCTAAGAATGATCTAATATTTGTGCGGAGGTACTCATCTCAAATATAAATGATGAAGTATCTTAAGTCTATTATTTATTAATCTCTTATAAGGAAATTAGACTTTGCTTATTTATGCCAAAAGTCATTTCTTCATAATGAGTATGTTAATAGTATCTAATTTTATTAATAAGTTAAATATATTACACATGTTCATCTGTTAAAAATAATT
>NW_018174390.1:0-230 GCF_001263595.1 Phalaenopsis equestris
ATCAGGGAGGGCGAGGGCGAGGGCGAGGGCGAGGGGGCATCAAAAGAATTTTTCACGCTAAAGCGGGAAGCAGACGCAGGATGCGGCTCCTTCCTCGCTTCTCCTTTTGTTAACGAAATATTGTAAGTGTGTATGAGTGGTAAGAGTAATCTGTGCCGAACTTATTTTTCAAACACCTCCACGACATTTTCATATCGCCACCGCACCCCAATAAGCCGCCCCAAACGGGC
>NW_018174391.1:0-230 GCF_001263595.1 Phalaenopsis equestris
TTTTTTTTAAGAAATAAAAAGTACAAGCTATTAAAATTTTTTGAAATAGTTTACATAATTTAGTCATGAATTAATCTAATCTAGAAAAATAATTGAATTATGTGAGCATCATCAATATAAATAACTATGTATGAGCCTTAAAATATTAGCAATCATCCCAATTGTCAAGTAGGTTAAGCATTTAACTGCAAGGAAATATTCCAGATGTAAACAATTATTGAGGAACAAGA
>NW_018174392.1:0-230 GCF_001263595.1 Phalaenopsis equestris
CAGCAGATAGTGATCAAGAGCTCTCATGATTGCATATAACCCTTTGTCATACTTCAAATAATTTCTTCTGGACTAATTCAACTTCTCACTGAAGAATGTCAGTATTACTCCAATCCCCACATTGGAGACGTCACACTCTACCTCGAACAACTAATTGAAGTACAATAATGCCAATATTGATGCATGAGTCATCTTCTCCTTCAGTTGAGCTGCATCTGTCCACTGAAATT
>NW_018174393.1:0-230 GCF_001263595.1 Phalaenopsis equestris
CGGAGGCTTTTCATGCGAGGTGGAGGACTTAGTTCGTTGGCGGTGCGCACCGGGAGTGAAAGAAACGCGGAGGAGAGCCCAAAAAAATTGACGCCTTTCTTTGCCATTTTACTCCGACGAAAACACAACACCGACAAGGTAAAAGCCGGTGGGGTGAATGAAATCCGGCGAGGTTGGCGGGTTGTCTGAGAAAAAGAAGAAAAAGTAGAGGAAGAAGAAAGAAAAAAAAA
>NW_018174394.1:0-230 GCF_001263595.1 Phalaenopsis equestris
TATAATATCTACTTTAGTTCATGAATCTTTCATTTAATTTCAGAGTTCAGTTAAATGAAAATTAAAATCTAACAAATTACCAAAAACAGAAAATTAGGTTTTCAAAAGCAAAAACTGAAATGCATTTTTAAAATCAAGCTAAATTTGTCAAACTTATTCAGTAAAGTTCTTTTTACTATTATTTTGATATTTTTGTTCCGCAACCATTTAGAGTCCATTATTCTTATAAT
>NW_018174395.1:0-230 GCF_001263595.1 Phalaenopsis equestris
TTAAAACATTTCAAGATTTTTCAGAAGTTGTCTTTATTTTCTGCATGCCTTCGAGTCAGATTTAAAATGGGTTGCAAAGCATGAACATATCATCAATCATACTAATAGGGCATCCATGATTAGGACTAGATAACTGTATCACATTGCACATCCTGAGGAGAAGTTCCCGTGCTTCTTTAACCCGACTAACCCAGCATAGATTTCTACCTAAGTGGTCATATAACACTCTT
>NW_018174396.1:0-230 GCF_001263595.1 Phalaenopsis equestris
ATTTATTATAAAAATAAAGATCATTTTACTCATATACTTGGTTAATAAATCATCAAATACATTTAAAAACCTTGCATAACATATATTTCAAATTTTATAAATCATTAAAATATATATATAAAAAATCTTAAATTCCATTTAAAATGAAGGACTTCTAAAAGAGTAAACACGCCATCTTTCTTATTAGTTGTTAAGATGAGGACAAATATATAATTATTAAAAGAAAGTAA
>NW_018174397.1:0-230 GCF_001263595.1 Phalaenopsis equestris
GGTGGAGGTGGTGATTTGTAGTGGTATGGCGGAGGTGGGGAGGGTGATGGTGGAGGAGGAGATTTATAATGATATGGCGGAGGTGGGGAGGGTGATGGTGGAGGTGGTGATTGGTAGTGATATGGTGGAGGAGGTGACGGTGATGGTGGTGGTGGCGATTTATAGTGATATGGTGGAGGTGGAGACGGTGATGGAGGAGGTGGTGATTTATAATGATATGGAGGAGGTGG
>NW_018174398.1:0-230 GCF_001263595.1 Phalaenopsis equestris
TTCCGTCAAGGGATGGAGCGAACATCGTGGAGGACAGTGACAAAGCAGTATACACATTTAACAACAATTTTAGCGTGCTATAGTCATAATATTATATATTTTTAGGTGTTAAATACAAAATAGCATGAGTTTTCACTGATATGCACGTAAACCTTCTTCTATTAAATAATTAAAAGTTTTATATATATTATTTTTATTAATTAACTATTAAATAAATATATTTAAATTTA
>NW_018174399.1:0-230 GCF_001263595.1 Phalaenopsis equestris
TTATATAATAAGTTGTTCATAGGAACACGAGCAACCTGCCAAAATCATTGACAGATAGATCTAAATAGAACCTTAGTCATGCGTTATAAATGTAAAAAAATAAAATTTATGTAATATGTATGTAAATGCCCTTATTTTAAAGTATACTTGCAGTGTAATGAATAAAGAGCGATCAACAGATTAGGAAAAACTCACGTGGCAACTAGGGGTGTAAACGAGCCGAACACGAG
>NW_018174400.1:0-230 GCF_001263595.1 Phalaenopsis equestris
AAAAAATTGTTCGCGTTCAAGTTGTTTAGTTAACGAACTAATCAAATACGAACTATCTAATTAGCCAAACACAAGCTTTTTGTGAACGACGAGCGATATTGACAACCCATACCATGATGCCGCCGATCACACCATTAACGAAGAGGATTTTTCGTGTAGTTGAAGTAACAACATGTCAACATTTCATCCCTCACAAGAATATAGCTTGCTCTGGAGAGCATTGAAAGCAA
>NW_018174401.1:0-230 GCF_001263595.1 Phalaenopsis equestris
CCCCAAAAACTCATCTCCTTCCACCGATTCAAACTTCCCTCCTCTCTCCTCCCCTCCTCCCCTTCCCCTTCCCCTTCCCCTTCCCCTTTCCCAATCTCTAAATCCCATGTCATCCAAAACCACCCCATCTTCTTCCTCCACCAATCCCACCACCTCCCTGACCACCGAATCCTCCATTCCAATCTCATAACCTCTGGCCTCATCCATGACCCCTTCCCCGCCGGCCGTTT
>NW_018174402.1:0-230 GCF_001263595.1 Phalaenopsis equestris
ACGATGTTTGATTCTGATGGTGGTTTGAACTCTTTCATAAGGAAAGAAGCTGAAGACAATGAAGATGATGGTGATGAATATGGAACTGGAATCTCTGACGAGCATTATCGATCAATGCTTAGTGAACATGTGCAGAAGTACAGGAGAGTGAAGCTTAATAATTCTTCATTAGCTTCAGGCACTGCAAGAATGGCTGTGCCTATTTCTAAAAGGAATCATGGCTTGAAAGG
>NW_018174403.1:0-230 GCF_001263595.1 Phalaenopsis equestris
AAGCAGCTGACCGAATATAATGATTTCTAATCCTGTCTTTATACATCTTTATTTCGTTGAATGTGACATCCCTGCTCCTGATGAATTTCTTATTCTTATAATCTTAAAACTTGTACCCAAGCTTATATGAGCTATATCCAGGGAAGGTGCACTTGACAAATTTGAGTCAAATTTTCTTCTAGACCCTCAATCAATATGCCAGAACACCCAAATACTCTTAAATGAGATAG
>NW_018174404.1:0-230 GCF_001263595.1 Phalaenopsis equestris
TACCATACAATTCATATGTTAACTGTTACTGTCCACCAAGAAAAAAAAACAAAAACAAACAAGCAATACTTGCGACAGATAAGAGGATTGAGATGTACGATAGTAATTTCAAATTAAACCTGAGAAGTGAGAAGCTTATCAAACCTGATATCCCATGCCTACCATAGTCTTTCTATACCTATCAAACCAGACTCAAGGAGACTGCTTCAAGCCATACAATTACTTCCTGA
>NW_018174405.1:0-230 GCF_001263595.1 Phalaenopsis equestris
GAATGCCGGAGTGGAATTTGTTTTGCCTTTGAGAACTAGTCTACAATGATCAGTTAGAAAGGAGACCCAATAGAATTTGATACCTCTTGTGAATTGATCTAGGTACGTACCTCATCGCTTGTAATTTATCAATGAGGAATATAATCAAGTCTTACATCCCTCATGAGTGTAAGGAAGGTTTCTAGGGAGTTGCCAGCTACTTTAAGGTGGAATGCCATGGGGCCTCACAT
>NW_018174406.1:0-230 GCF_001263595.1 Phalaenopsis equestris
TAAAACTTAAATGAAGCCCTAATGAACAAAGATCATCGAACTCAATTTTAACTCTGCTACCCAGGATTACAAAGATTTCTTGAATGACACAACCTATTGTTGATGATAAGAATATTTTTGTCGGAGTAGGTTTGACTGCTTCTCAGACTAAGTAGATCAGAGAACCTGAAAACCTTAGGATGATGAAAAGCCATTGTCATCTTGATTAGGTTGCCATAAATCAAGTAATA
>NW_018174407.1:0-230 GCF_001263595.1 Phalaenopsis equestris
CCATAACATTTAAATAACCATAAACTTAGGAAACATTTGACTTGAGATCAGTACTTGACACATTAGAAAGCTTAAACTCTCTAAGACAAGGGAACTTGGAGCTAACTCTGTGGACGACCTCTACAATAGTAAGAGGATCTACAACGACACATCTTTCCTTAGAATTAAAAAGCTATAGGATTTTGAGGTCGTCCTCCTAGTGTGACATAAGTCCTCAAATTTTCTTTAGG
>NW_018174408.1:0-230 GCF_001263595.1 Phalaenopsis equestris
GGATAAAACATTGTTGAAATGCTCTAAATTAAGACATTCCACTATTAAATATTTATTCAACTTAAATATTTGATATATAATATTTTAATTATTTTTTTTATTTTTAATCTTTTTTCATTATTTCTAGTTAGCTAATAAAAAAAACATAAACTAAGTGATATTAGAACCGAGCAATTCATTAAAATTTTATTTGGTTCATTAATTTCTTAGTTTAATTGTCGGTTCTAACA
>NW_018174409.1:0-230 GCF_001263595.1 Phalaenopsis equestris
CTAGGATTGCCTTTTGCACAATTTGCACCTTCACACGCACAAACTTTACGATTCGACCAGTTGGCGCACATAGACATCAAAAGTCATGTCGCTCGCACTTTTATTTGTTTCATAATAAATTAAAATTAAAATTAATTTTCAGAATGATTGATCTCAAGTAGAGTTTTGATGAAAATTGAATTTGACACAATTTTTACCTGGTCGTTGACAAGGTTGTCTGGACGACCCTG
>NW_018174410.1:0-230 GCF_001263595.1 Phalaenopsis equestris
AAAATTGCATATCGATAAGAAAGTCTAAGAATTTTAAGTGTCCATGGTATTTATAAATAAGGCATGATTCGTGTCATTTCTATTCGCATTTGCTCTCGAGTCTTTGCCTTGTAGTCTGTCGACAACATGGGCTTTATCTATGAAAAGCGATGAGAAGCCTACAGAGGATCACATTGCCAAGGAATTGATGAGGGAGTCCGGGCAAAAGAAGAAACTGGAAGGAGGGAGCC
>NW_018174411.1:0-230 GCF_001263595.1 Phalaenopsis equestris
TAAAAAAAAAGGATTAAACCATCAATAGTAAATGCAAAAGAACTTTTTTCCATTTGGTTTTATGCATAGAGAGTAAAGTAAGAATAGTAATTTTTGAGTACTTATGAAATATTTAATTGCGTGTAAATGAAATGGGCAGTTTTTATTTTCCATGTTAACTAGTTATATAACATATATTTTATAAACGTACATATTCAAATCAAGTGTCTTGATTTATAAAAATTGATCTA
>NW_018174412.1:0-230 GCF_001263595.1 Phalaenopsis equestris
TTCATGAGATGACGCAATATCCACCATCAATTCTGAAATTGGAAAAGGAAACTACCCTTTTTGGCATGCTTTATTCAAATCTCTAAAGTCCACGTAAATCCTGATTTTCCCATCTTTCTTCTTAACCAGTATTATACTAGGTAGTCATGTAGGGTATTGTTCTTCCTGTACAAATTTAGTGTCTATCAATTTCTTAAGTTCATTGATAACTTGTTGTTCAATATCAAGAC
>NW_018174413.1:0-230 GCF_001263595.1 Phalaenopsis equestris
GTTTCACCCTGTTTCAGCTCTGATCGTGTTATATCTACAAGTTAAATATTTCTTTAAAGTGAAATTTCATTCCAAAACATGTAATAAATGCAAATTAAATCAATCATAAAGAAAAATAAAGACATATAAAAATGCATTAAGTCAAAATTTTCTTCCCTGCTCCATTTGACTCCTAATTGCACTATTTTTGCTCTGTTTTCTCCAAAACTCCATCTCTTGTACCTAAAACC
>NW_018174414.1:0-230 GCF_001263595.1 Phalaenopsis equestris
AAAAATATTAATATAAAATATATTTAAAATTTAAAATTTTATCTTTAAAGTATTAAAAATATTTAAAAATTAATATGTATATATTTATATTTTATTTTATTATAGCATTATATTGAATTATTTTTATTTTCTCTCTTTAATAATTAAAAAGCTAGCTCATGAGCCAATTCGAACTCGTAAATTTAAGCTTTGGCATAAACTCAATAAAATTAATCAAACAAACTCAAGTC
>NW_018174415.1:0-230 GCF_001263595.1 Phalaenopsis equestris
AAGTTATATGACTTGATGAATGATGAACTCAATATTTTTACTGACTTAGTCTAAGGTCAATTAGGTTTAGTTCGACTATAATTAAACTAAGCCAACCTGGATTAATCATATTGAACTTAAAACAAGGATTGAGGGTAATCCGAGACACTATAGCCTAATTCAGGCTAACTTAGATCACCTAGAGGATCACTTTAGATCAGTTCAATCCAACTTGAACTAATTCAAAATCA
>NW_018174416.1:0-230 GCF_001263595.1 Phalaenopsis equestris
AACAAAAATAATCAAATCAAGAAGAAGCTTAAGAAAGAAATGAAGTTCGGGTGATTTATAGAGAACTACAGAAATTTCTATAAAAGATTACGCGCAGTAACTCCTTTCACTACCCTGCATTGCACTAATAATCAAGTATGGTAAATAGCAGCCTCACCTTGTACTGAGATACGTTCTTGACCGCTGCGTCGGCAAGGAAATGGTTAGCGCGAACCATACATTTGGTCCCA
>NW_018174417.1:0-230 GCF_001263595.1 Phalaenopsis equestris
TAATAATAAACTTGATTGAAAATGATTGTGTGTTTTCTTATGACAGGTGAGCATATTTGATATTGTCACTGCCTTTTTGTCTTGTGATGTTATATATGCACGTTCTTATTTGTTCTTCATATTATATGACTCATTTTCCTTACCGTTTACGTTTAATAATTGGTTGTTATTTCTTGAGTTTGTTTATCAAACTAACTCATTGATATTTTTGCTTAACAGGTTCTATTTAG
>NW_018174418.1:0-230 GCF_001263595.1 Phalaenopsis equestris
ACTTTGGTGAATGTCTTAGTCGTTTTGAATGAAATTGACTTGTAAGTGATGATGGCAATTTATTTTTTTGAAAATCATTTAAACATCAAATAGGGGTTTTAAATTAGTGAGTTATTGACACCTAAAATCATACTCCTAAGTCTAGGATAATTTAATTGACTAAACTTCCAAATTTCTATAATTTAAGGAAATTGCAAATTTATCCTTATAATTAAGAAAAGTGAGGTTGG
>NW_018174419.1:0-230 GCF_001263595.1 Phalaenopsis equestris
ACCATCAATTTGGACTTAACCCAACTTTAGCCCAAACTAAGCCCAAGTCTAACCCAACACTCCTAAATTGACCACATGCCCAAAATCCCTCAAGTTGAACCTGCAAATCAAATCAAAATCACACCAAAACTTTTCTAAACCCTTCATTATAATCATCTACACCAAATTGATCAATAAATTGGGATCAATTCCATAGCTAGCCTAACCTAAACCCAACTTTAAGCCAATTT
>NW_018174420.1:0-230 GCF_001263595.1 Phalaenopsis equestris
TTTAGACCAAACTGTGTTTTATTGATGAATAGATGTAATTATACAATGGTTGTAGGTTAAGGGGACAGATCGAGGAGTTCTGCTTTCAAAAGATGGACATAGAGAGGTATCTGATGTTGCACAAAAGCTGCAGAAGTATTGTGTTAGTGAGCCTGTTAAATGTCCTTTGATATTTGGAGGTAAACTTTACACCAAGTTTTGCATGCATGCCTCTCAATTCCTATGTATTT
>NW_018174421.1:0-230 GCF_001263595.1 Phalaenopsis equestris
TCTCTCTGTCTCCCATCCTTCCCCACAGGCGCACGTTCGCACGAGCACACTCTTATAATCTTTTGCCTATCCCTTATGCAGACGCAAAGCATGGCTTCGTTGAACGTCTTCCCTTCTCTCTACGACTTTCGGCTCACTAGAAATCCCAAGCTTCCAAGGAACTTCGTTTCGTGCATTTTTAGCTCTCTTGAGTTGGCCAAAGGTTAACTCTTTTCTGTTCAACCTGAAAA
>NW_018174422.1:0-230 GCF_001263595.1 Phalaenopsis equestris
TTGAATAAGTATATGACGCCCATCAAGAAGACCGATTTACCATAAACCCGTAAGCTTAGGATGGCCAAAAAGAAATTTACCAACCAACGCGTGCCTACAAGAAGAAGCAAGTATATTATTCTCATCCTCAGAAACATACATTGCAAGTTTACCATTCTTCCTTCCCAACTTTCTGATAAAAATATAATCTCCACCAAAATTCAAAGCCTCATAAAAAGTAGGCGGGAAGA
>NW_018174423.1:0-230 GCF_001263595.1 Phalaenopsis equestris
TGTGATTTTTGATTCATCACATGATGAAGTAATTGTCCATCTCACTGATGGAAGGGGAGATGGAAGATTAAGTGTAATCACAAGGTCAATTTATCCACTTCCATGTTATATGTTCAATCTAAAGCATGGAATTAATTTATCTCTGCAGAAGTTCTTCCAACTAATCACCTGAGTGAAATAACTACGAAAAGAGCTGTACTAAATTTTTGCATTCAACAAATGAAAGTTAT
>NW_018174424.1:0-230 GCF_001263595.1 Phalaenopsis equestris
TTCAGGAATTGAAAATGAACATCATCAGAGACCTTCAAGATATTATGTTAATCCTAGAGCAAATGAAATTAATTTGGGTATACAAAACCCTTATTTAGCTATCAATTCACTTAAGCATAAACCTACTATTATACAATGTTGCAAAATAATCAGTTTAGGGGATCACCGATTGAAGATCCTAGCTTATGCTTTGCTAATTTCTAGAATTGTGTGCTACATTTAAATATGAT
>NW_018174425.1:0-230 GCF_001263595.1 Phalaenopsis equestris
AATAGTAAAAATTTAAAAATAAAAGTGATCCCAAACAAATCTTGGAAGTTTGAATTGACTTGAAACGACTTAAAATGATAGGGATATAACTGCATACGCAACACTCAAAATATTAATATTTATAAAATTAGCATCTAGGTTATTTTTTTGAATTATTGAAATGATGTATTTACTCGTGCCACGATTAAATCATTTAGAATTTGATAAAAATGAAAAATATTGGTTGAGGT
>NW_018174426.1:0-230 GCF_001263595.1 Phalaenopsis equestris
TAATTACTATACATTTAAAATCAAGAACATAATTAACTCATATTTGGAACCAAACCTAAAGTCACTGATTTGTTTGATGTAAATTCAATAATGTTTGATTATGTTTCATTCATTTATTTACACAACAAATCAAAAATTTGTTACCTTTTAAACCCTTGATGATTTTTGGCTTCATGATTTCTTACACTTATTGAAGTCAAATCCCTCCACACTTAATTCAAAACAAGGTT
>NW_018174427.1:0-230 GCF_001263595.1 Phalaenopsis equestris
TACATGCATACCACCCAATTCCTATATATTTACATTTATAACAATTAAACTTTACTTTTACATTTAGACCACACAAAATTTTCAAATCACGCAAAAAATAACACTATTTTAGCTTTTCAAAGGTGAAACACCTTTTTTATGCAAAGGTTGGGGATATGTAAATACAAAAAAATTGGGTGGTACGTGTGTAAATTCTCCTTAATAGTTTTCAGTGTCTACTCTCCAGGCAC
>NW_018174428.1:0-230 GCF_001263595.1 Phalaenopsis equestris
ACACACACACACACACCATAAGTTAGGGCTGTAATTGAGTCAGTCGAGTCGAGTATGATATGCACTCAACTTGGCTTCATCGTTCAAGAGTTGTTCATTTTCAATTCGAGCTTAAGTCGAACTTTCATATACACATATATTGATACTTTGTTTGGTTAAATTTTTTATAGATTGTTATAGGTTAATATTAAATATATAATTAAATAAGTTCTAGTTAATCAAATTTTTAT
>NW_018174429.1:0-230 GCF_001263595.1 Phalaenopsis equestris
TGTCTCCCACTGAAGCTACACCAACACTTTCACAGCTACATTCCTCTCGCATTTTAAGTTTCAAGCCACCTAACTTACTTTTATGCTTCTGTTTTAAGGGCCAACCTTCTGCGTCATAAAGCATTGTAGGTCTCAACACCATCATATAAAATTTTCCTTCGTGTCTAGTATTGCCTTATCACACAATAAGACCGCTGCATTCCTCCACTTTATCCATCCAACTTGAATTC
>NW_018174430.1:0-230 GCF_001263595.1 Phalaenopsis equestris
AGTGGTGTCAACTTCATAAATCATTACATAAAAAATTCGGGATCAAACCACCATGATACACAATACTCCTTGAGATATCGTCCATTGAGTAGAGGCACATGCAAAAATAAACCATTCTTTAAGGTACTATCAAAACTATATTATTTCATATACACATAAAGATGAGCTATTTCTAAGGACATCACAGCTCAAAAGGCTGCAACTTTATAGCTTCATTCGTAGTATTCATC
>NW_018174431.1:0-230 GCF_001263595.1 Phalaenopsis equestris
CGACGCTCCAACGATCCATCCCCGAGCTAGGATGAAGCTCTCCTACGACGTAGGAGAGTGGACAGCTTGCTAGCTAAGCTCCTCCTCCGAAAGATCTTCTCACTCACTTTAAAAATGAGGAGGAAGATGAAGAGGATGGGAGAGAAGAAGAAAGGGAGGAGGCAAAAATCTTCCTCCCTTGTTCTCTGCAAAAAACAAATGGGGGACCGATGAAGAGGAAGAGGAAGAGG
>NW_018174432.1:0-230 GCF_001263595.1 Phalaenopsis equestris
ATGAGCCTTATTCTTAACATAAGGCAAGTACTGACACTCTTTGGCAGCAAGCTACGTCGGAATAGCTTCAGGCTTTGGAGAAACTCATACTTGGGACTTAGTCAATCTTCCTCCTCATAAGTCTCCTATTGGTTATAAATGGATTTATAATATCAAGGCTCATTTAGATGGGTCCGTTGAGCACTACAAAGCTCGCTTAGTAGCCAAAGGTTATACTCAAGAATATGGGA
>NW_018174433.1:0-230 GCF_001263595.1 Phalaenopsis equestris
AAGTTCAAAATTTACATCTTACCAACTTTCTAGAATAATGTGCTATATTTAAAAATTATGGTGTATCGCATGATGATATAAGACTTAGATTATTTCCCTTCTCACTAAGAGATAAAGCTAAGATATTGTTACGTTTATTATCATCTGGATCTATCAAAAATTGGAGTGATTTAGCGCAGAAATTTCTATTTTCCACCATAAAAAACTGTGAACCTTACAAATGATATTAC
>NW_018174434.1:0-230 GCF_001263595.1 Phalaenopsis equestris
GGGTCTGCTTCATTGAGCCAGTCAGTTTGACAATAACTTTATTGAAATTAGAGCTTTTGATGGCTATTTATCAAGAATTATGTAGTTCTTGCTCAAAAAATTTACCTCGAGATTCGTGTCATGCGTTCAGATTCATGTCGGATGATGAAAATTTGTTAGTTGTGTATTAGTTCCCCCCTTTATTTTTGGGCGACCTCAAGCCACGGTCCATTCTTATATATATATATATA
>NW_018174435.1:0-230 GCF_001263595.1 Phalaenopsis equestris
TTTACAAAATCATAAGATAATGAAGAACATAATACATAGTTTTTTCTCATTGAAAAAAAGATAAAAATCACTCCCGCAAAGTCTCTCATTGATCCATGCAATGCTATTACATTTCCTTTCAGATTCTCTCAAAATCTCTTATCCAATCTCTCAAAAAAAGATAGAAATCTACATTTATACTCGTATTCTAAGATATCTAAACATCCTACACGTTTTTTTACCCTCTTCTT
>NW_018174436.1:0-230 GCF_001263595.1 Phalaenopsis equestris
TATTGGGGGAGATTACTCTTTTGTCAAGAAACTTGAGAAAAAGAACGGTAAGTTGGCTATGTTTATTTCTAATGTTGAATCCAACATTTTAGCTTCCTCTTGCCTCTTGGCTTTGGTTGGAAAGTTTTCTTTTAGTCATTTGAAATTGGAACTTATCTGGAAAGAAATTGATTTTCTTCATTTAAAGGATTGGTAGAAAATTGGTGCTTTAGATGGTAAACATATTTTAA
>NW_018174437.1:0-230 GCF_001263595.1 Phalaenopsis equestris
ACATGAATAACGTGAAATAACACAGGAGGAATATTATCTTGTTTTATGAGGCTGGATCACAGAAAAACGTGCGTATTTACTTAAAGTCACATATCTGCATATCAGTGGACTCCAAAAGCTTCTCTAAGGTAGGAGTCCTGATATACAACAATTTACCCAATTTGGAGTATCATTTCTTATTAAATATATTTGCAATAAATAAATCATGAAATTAGTATAAAATAGTGATG
>NW_018174438.1:0-230 GCF_001263595.1 Phalaenopsis equestris
AATAATAATAATAATAATAATAATAAAACTCAAATAAACTAAACTTTGGATATTAAAATCCTAATTTTAAGTGTTTATTTTATTTTTCATTATAGTTTAATAATTCTATTAAATATATATAGTTTTAGATATGAAATTTATACAAGGAGCTCAGTGAATCTAATTGAATAAAACTATACAATCAAATTTATTAAATTTAATAGATTAAATAAAAAATTTAGGGTCTCATA
>NW_018174439.1:0-230 GCF_001263595.1 Phalaenopsis equestris
GGTGGAGAGTTATCATGGTCGAGGAGAGGTTGAAGTTGTCTCTAGAGCATAAGGAGGTAGAGGTTTAGGAATACGAGACTCTTCTTAAAGAGCACGAAGAGTAGAAAAAGAATGACTCTTCCATGATTACTCAGGAAGAGCTTATTGAGGGCCTTTTTCCGTTAGATGAAGATTGGCACATCTCTTGTTGTACAAAGATTTGTGAAACATGGGCAAGTTGATCCCCAGTG
>NW_018174440.1:0-230 GCF_001263595.1 Phalaenopsis equestris
AAACTCTATCTAATCCTTATATTAGATAAAAGAACTTATCAGTCAGACAAAAATGTTTGCAGAACAATTGAATGTCATAAATTTATTAGTTTATTTAATCGAGTCCGCTGTCAAGTAATGTGCTTATTCCTCGGGATAAATGCATTGATTATAGTGTTGTGCTCGATTATTTAAATTATTAAAATATATGAGATCTTTTAGTCTCATTTTTTAAATTAAAATATATTTTT
>NW_018174441.1:0-230 GCF_001263595.1 Phalaenopsis equestris
ACAAGCTTAAAGAGTGGGTGTGCCGTAAAGGTAAAATCCCGAGGAATGGGTGAACTGCAGAGGCAATGACCCAAAAAATGGGCGTGTCGTGGAGGCACAACCCTAAAGATGGGTGTGTCATGGAGTTAGTGACTCAAAAGGGTGAGTGTGTCGTGGAGGTAGCGTCCCGAAAGAGTGATCTTGTCGTGAAGGCAGTGGCCTGAAGGAGGGATGTCTCATGAAGGTAGTGA
>NW_018174442.1:0-230 GCF_001263595.1 Phalaenopsis equestris
TTTCTACGAATTTATTAAGATTTTATTATTAACATACCAGACGGTTCTCACGATTCAATCCCTTCAAAATTTCATAAACCTGAATTTAAAGGATTTACTATATTCTATTCAAACGAAATCCTACTTGCACCCAAACAACCCTTTAAGGTTACAAAAATGGAGCAATGTGCTTGGTTTTCCTGTGCGGCACCTAACAGAGAAGATAATAGAGAGTTTATTAGATAGATGTA
>NW_018174443.1:0-230 GCF_001263595.1 Phalaenopsis equestris
GTGATGAACAAAATATTCTTGACTGCATTTTTGACTTGAGGGACGGAGGTCGAGCAGGCATACTCATGGAAATGAACCATTCTCAGTCAAGGAAATGGGTGCGAGGAAAAGGGAGAATTACAATCCAGTGTGACTGTTGCTATAACTTTACAAATGATAGACAAGTGAATTCATTTGGGATTCTCAGACAGGATTAGGTGGATCCACTACCTCCAATGATAAAGTGGATG
>NW_018174444.1:0-230 GCF_001263595.1 Phalaenopsis equestris
CTTCACTAGCAACTTCTTTAACAACACTTGCTTCACCAGAATCATTTGATTGTTTGTATTTCTAAATTGAAGTTATTTTCTTATTTTTGTCTTGTAACTTATAGCATCCAGTTTTGATGTGACCCTTTTTCTTATAGTAATTATAGATATTATCATTATTCCTTGATTTTGATCTACTTTTTGTATCAGCACCATAACTCTCTTGAGTTCTATCTCGAACTACAAGACCT
>NW_018174445.1:0-230 GCF_001263595.1 Phalaenopsis equestris
AGCTTAAAGAAAAATTCATAGAAAGCTAATTTAAAAGAGAATTTATTTTCAAAACTTAAATATTTTTTTTAAAATCTTAAGATTTCCTTTAAAGAAAACTTTTTTTTAGAAAAAACCTCAAAAGTTATTTTTCAAGTACTTTTCCTAAACATTTGAGATTTCCTTAAAAGAATTTTTCTGAGACATTTCCTCTTCAGTAATTTCATAAGATCTTCAATTTAGATTGGGAA
>NW_018174446.1:0-230 GCF_001263595.1 Phalaenopsis equestris
TCATCCCAGAGGTTATTATGAAGCAAAATTGCATCAAAACCTACCAAAAGTCGTCTAAAATTGTCCAACCACACTCAACGCCATCAGAGCTCCCGATTGGCATTGCCAGCGTGGATGATCGTTATCAAGGGCACTGTCGGCGCTCATTCTGGAGTCGTCGGCACCATTGGCCAAAATTGTTATTTTCATTTTTTATTCAATTCAATTCTAAATTTTCCTCTAATACCAAT
>NW_018174447.1:0-230 GCF_001263595.1 Phalaenopsis equestris
ATCATCAAGCTAAATTCTCAGATCAACCTTCTTAATGAAATTTGTCATCTTATGCCAAATAAGATTTGATTCAACTAAATAATCGAAGTTGTTTTCTTCAGCAATCTATTCTTAAAACTGCATTTCTGATTATCTTCGCTCTTAAGATATGCAGCTATAAACACTATATACTTTTTAGGCAAGCTCTCTCAAGGAATCATCTAATAATCTTTATAAGGAGTTTTTTTTTT
>NW_018174448.1:0-230 GCF_001263595.1 Phalaenopsis equestris
ATAAGATGTGACGCCCGGTGGTTAGCCGACCTGGCGTAATATGTTTTTTTTTCATATGATCCGGCGCTAATGTCTGTGGCCTGCATTCAAACTTGCTCACATTTTTAATTTTTTTCTTTTTTTCAATAATCCTGAGGCAAGTAGTTAAGAACAATTTCTCGATAAGGCCGCATGTTTAAATATTATAGGATAAGGTGAGTTATTATTATTATTATTATTATTATTATTAT
>NW_018174449.1:0-230 GCF_001263595.1 Phalaenopsis equestris
CATCAAGGCCCAACATCATTATAATACTCAACTCACGATAAGGAAACTAATTTTAGAACTGGCACTTTCCAATCTTGACGGTCCTATTGAAGGATTGATTGTGGCAAGAAATTGAGAAACCTTTTGCTATTTCACGACCATAGCAGTTGTCTCAATCGTCCAGAAATTTTATGCAAACCTTCTACAAGCTATGAATGATCAAGTATTTGTACGAGTTAAGGCTATTGAAT
>NW_018174450.1:0-230 GCF_001263595.1 Phalaenopsis equestris
AATTTATTCTATTTACTCAGTATAAATTATATAGATGCTAGGTTATAACCTATCCAATTGTAAATTTATTTAGATTTAAAATATCATTTATTTAAAATTCTACATAAATAATTAAATATTTATTAAAAACTTTAACGAGTTTATTAGTTTAATATGAAAAATTAAGTACAAATCAAAATTTTAATTTTATGTGAAATTAAATACTAAGAGTTTGTTTGGTTTACTGTAAA
>NW_018174451.1:0-230 GCF_001263595.1 Phalaenopsis equestris
TGGTGAGAAAGAGAGAAATAGAGAGGGAGGTAGACGGTGGTTGAAGAGAGTGGGGTGCAGAAAGATTTTCTAGAAATAGAAGGGAGAGGAAGTGACACACAGAGAGGGAGGAAGTGAAAGAGAAATAGAGTGAGGTAGAGAGAGATAGGGAGAGTGAGATAGAAGAGAGATTAGGAGATATGGAAAGAGGGAGATAGGTAGAGTTAAAGAGATTGGGAAGAGAAAGAGTG
>NW_018174452.1:0-230 GCF_001263595.1 Phalaenopsis equestris
TGGATGTCCTTGCTGCTATCAATAGTTTCTTCCAAAGTCACAACCTCCCTAACTACTTCAGTGACTCTAACTATGTTCTTGTGCCAAAATCTGATATACAGAAAAATTGGGACCACTTCAGGCCTATTTGTCTTACTTCAGTGATCAACAAAATCATTAGTAAAGTTATTATGAGCAGACTCCAACCCCATCTTGATAAGCTGATCAGTCCTAATTAGACTGCATTTGTT
>NW_018174453.1:0-230 GCF_001263595.1 Phalaenopsis equestris
CAAACACAGTTGTCTACTTGTCGAAACACATGACAGTTAAAACTCAAAATTCCGCCAAGTCTGAGTTTGTGTCTTCCTACAGGAACTGTAGAAACTGCAGTCAAAAGACAATCAAAGTTGTCTATTTCCGTACAAACTCATCTGCATCATTACATGTAGGAGCTTTCAGTCTACTTACAGACACTGCATGAACTGTAGTCAAAACAATCAAAGTTGTCTACTTCCCTGCA
>NW_018174454.1:0-230 GCF_001263595.1 Phalaenopsis equestris
TGCTGAACCTTTGCTCCGGAGATTTCTGTCATTTTCATAATTTTGCTGTCTTATCCTGTAAGTTTTTTCCCCTTCTTTCAGAGCTTCTTGTTCTTTTGCAGTGTTGTTTTTTCAGTTTTCTTGGGGAACAATAATATTCTGATAAGCTATTTCATCGATGAAATTGATGAGTTAATGTGATCCATGTTGTTTATCTTTCAATTGGTTCTATTTGTATTTTGGGGCTTTTA
>NW_018174455.1:0-230 GCF_001263595.1 Phalaenopsis equestris
GACCATAACATTTGAATTTTTAACATTCTAGAAGGAAATATTATTAAAATAATTATTTAAAAAATAAGATAGCACACATACTTTGATGGAGTTGTGAAGCAATAACAAAAGAATTATATGGCATTTGCACAAATTCCCCTAAGAATTACTTGTTAAAAAATTTTATATCGAATATTATAATATAAATTTGGTTAGCCTAAACACTAAAATAATATCTATATATATATATA
>NW_018174456.1:0-230 GCF_001263595.1 Phalaenopsis equestris
CATGTGGAATACCCAAATGTTGTGATAATTTTCAAATGTAACCATTGCATTTTTTATTTAAATCAATATGTTGCGCCTAGCCTCAAATTCGTACCTATAAATAAACTCTTGCTAGTTTTCCCCAAAGCCGCTCAGGTGCACTTTTGTTTCGCCAACAAAACTGAGGACCTCAGAACAAAAAAAAAACAACAGTTTAAAGCGGGGCTTAAAAACCAAATTAAAAAAAAAAA
>NW_018174457.1:0-230 GCF_001263595.1 Phalaenopsis equestris
GGAACCTACTCCCTCGCATAAGTGGATATGTCTCCTATAATCCATACTCATCCTGGTGAGGATCTTCATCAACAAGTAGCTCTTTAAGAGTCCGGGCTTTAGGAGCCCTCCAGACCCTCTTGTTGTTGTTTCTCTTTTGGGTTCGGGTTAACGGGGCAGTCTTCGAACTTGATCCAATTTTAGATACTGAAGTTGGGACAACTAATCCTTCAGTCGGGTCTTCACTGATC
>NW_018174458.1:0-230 GCF_001263595.1 Phalaenopsis equestris
CTTATGCATTTACATATCTCACACCTAAACTTCAAATATTTACATCCATACCACATTGATGCTTTAAACATATGTTGTGCATTTCATTTTTAAAAGTGATAATGATGCTATTTTTTACGTGATGTTATAGATTTCAATGCTAAGTGCGTAATATGAAATTTTGTGTGTCGAGATATACAAATATATAAGAATCATGTGCTAAGTATGTAAATGTGTCTAAGGATCCGTTT
>NW_018174459.1:0-230 GCF_001263595.1 Phalaenopsis equestris
GATTTGACTCTTGGATCAAAGAGGCACAACTTTTGAATTCAAAGGTTTGACTTTTAAATTTCAGAGGGAAATTGAAAATCTTTTCAGAGGTGGTAGCCCAAAATAAAATAAAGTTTGAGAAGAACTTCTAAGAGGGGGGCGGAAAAAGAAAAAAAGAGAAAAAGAGAGATGGCTTGAGAACTAAGAGGGAGAGAAGGAGAGAGAAAGTCAAGGGCTTGGAGATTGTCTTC
>NW_018174460.1:0-230 GCF_001263595.1 Phalaenopsis equestris
CTAAGCCTACCCTGATGGTAAGGATGAGAATAGGACGTCAAAGCCCACCCTGAAAGTGGAAATGGTAATAAGACGTCTAAGCCTACCCCAAAAGTGAGAATGGGAATAAGATGTCTAAGCCTACCCCGAAGATGGAAATAGG
The DNA here is from genome assembly GCF_001263595.1 of Phalaenopsis equestris. NCBI lineage: Eukaryota > Viridiplantae > Streptophyta > Magnoliopsida > Asparagales > Orchidaceae > Phalaenopsis > Phalaenopsis equestris. The sequence goes on from NW_018174460.1 coordinate 143, forward strand.
AATAGAACGTCTAAGCCTACCCTGAAAGTGGAATTGGGAATAGGACGTCCCAAAAGTGGACATGGGAATAGGACGTCTAAGCCTACCC